>NW_027204393.1:1290000-1465000 GCF_024711535.1 Dipodomys merriami
TTTCTTTCTTTCTTTCTTTCTTTCTTTCTTTCTTTCTTTCTTTCTTTCTTTCTTTCTTTTTTTCTTTCTTTTTCTTTTTTTCTTTCTTTTTTCCTTTGTGACAGTGTTGGGGCTTAAGCTCTGGGCCTGGGTGCTGTCCCTGACTTTATTTTTGCTCAAAGGCTAGGACTCTACCACTTGAGCCACAGCACTACTTCCCACTTTTTCTGAGTAATTTTTTCTGCCTGGGCTGGCTTTGAACCACGATCCTCAGATTTCAGCATCCTGAGTAGCTAGGATTACAGGCATGGAATTATTCCTTCTTTAAGAGCAAAAGTCCTTATTACTTGCTAATTAAAATGTGAATTTCTTAGTCTGGCATTAAACCTCTCTCTCTCTCTTTTTTTCTCTCTCTCTCTCCTCCTCCCTCCCTCCCTCTGTCTCTGTCTCTGTCTCTGTCTCTCTCTCTCCTCCTCCCTCCCTCCCTCTGTCTCTGTCTCTGTCTCTGTCTCTCTGTCTCTCTCTCCCCCTCCCTCTCTCTCCCCCGTCTCTCGTTTATGTGAGCCTGTCTGTGACAGAACTAGGGCTTAAACTCAGGGTCTCAAGCTCTTGCTTAGTTTTTTTGTTTTTGTGTTTTTTTCCCCCTAAAGCTAGTACTCTACCATATGAGTGACAGCTCTGCTTCTGCCTTTTTACTGGTTAATTGAAGATGAATCTCTTGGATTTGTCTGCCCAGGCTGGCTTTTTTTTTCTTGTCAGTTGTGGGGCTTGAACTCTGGGCCTGGGCACTGTCCCTAGCTCTTCAGCTCAAGGTGAGTGTTCTACCACTTGAGCCATAGCACCACTTCTGGTTGTCTGGTAATTAATTGGAGATAGGAGTCTAACAGATTTTCCTGCCTGGGCTGGCTTTGATCCTCAGATCTCAACCTCCTTAGTAGCTAGGATTACAGGCATGAGTCACTGGAGCATGACTCAATTTTCTTCTCCTTCTTCTCCTTCTCTTTCTCCTTCTCCTTCTCCTTCTTCTTCTCTGTCTCCTTCCTCCACCTCCTCTTCTTCCTCCTCCTCCTCCAACAGTATTAACATTTTGAACCATATAATTCTTTGTTGTGTCCTGTCTTGTTGTTTGTCCTGTCTTGTGCATTATATGATGTGATCATTACCTACTAGAAGCTGTTCACACCCTCTAGTTGTGAAAAATAAAAATATCTTCAAACATTGCCAAATGAAATAGGGTAGCAAAATCACCTCTAGCTGAAACACACCTGCTATATGTTATGTTCTTTCCTATTGGTCTTCCTGAATAGTAAATGATTCATACTTTACCTGTGTATACCAATAATTTCCTTACCACTTTAAGATTTTCAACCTTATTTATTTTTATCGTAAACTTATAGGCATTTTAAAAAATCTTTGTTATTTTAAAGGTAATGTACAGAGAGGGGTTACAATTATATAAATCAGGTAAAGAGTATATTTCTTTTTGGACAGTGTCACCCCTTCCCTCGTTTTCTTGGTGTTTTTTTGAAATGATGCATGCATCATTTCAAAGATATAACAAAAACTAAAAAAAAAGATATAACAAAAACTGAAATTATTCTGCCTCTATTGACAGTGTTGGTATAAATCAGAACTGACTTGAGAGTAGCTTTGTAAGTTCAGTCTATGGGAGCTCATAAGGTTCACTGTCCATTAACTTTTGCTTGGCTATTTATTTTCTTTGGATTTCCATATGCCATTGGTAACTTCCTAATCAACAAAATACAAATAAAAATACAAATCTTGAACCCACAGACCTATAGCCACCTAATCTTTGATAAGGGACCTAAAAACATAGAGTGGAAGAGAGACAGCCTGTTCAGTAAATGGTGCTGGCAAAATTGCTTAAACACTTGTAGAAAACTAAAGCTAGATCCTTGTATATCACCCTGCACCAGAGTCAACTCCAAATGGATCGAAGACCTCGAAGTCAAAGCAGATACCCTGAAAACATTATAGGAAGCAATAGGAGAAAATCTAGGGTTCCTTGGCACAGGCAGAAATTTTCTTTTCTTTTTTTTTGGGGGGGGGGGTCCGGTCGTGGGGCCTGAACTCTGGGCCTGGGTGCTGTCCCTCAGCTCTTCAGCTCAAGGCTGGCGCTCTACCACTTGAGCCACAGCACCACTTCCAGCTTTTTTCTTTTTGTTTATGTGGTGCTGAGGAATCGAACCCAGGGCCTCATGCATGCAAGGCAAGCACTCTACCACTAAGCCACCTTCCCAGCCCCAGAAATTTTCTTAATAAAGACCCAGAAACACAACAAATCAAAGAAAGGTTGGACAAATGGGATTGCATGAAATGGCAGAGCTAGCACGATCAATAGAAGAAACCCCACGGATTGGGAGAAGATCTTCACTAGCCATATAATGGACAAGGGTCTCATATCTAAAATATACTTAGAACTCAAAAAACTAAATCCCCCAATAACAAATCCTCAAAGAAACAACCACCCTGTCAACAAGCAGGCTAAAGACTTAAAGAGAAACTTCTCTGAAGAGGAAATAAGAATGGCCAATAGACATATGAAGAAAGTCTCAACTTCTCTATCCATAAAAGAAATGCAAATCAAAACAATATTGATATTCTACCTCACCCCAGTTAGAATGGCTATCATCAAGAAATGTAATAACAGATGTTGGAGGGGAAGTGGCCAAAAGGGAACCCTACTGCATTGTTGATGGGAGTGTAAACTTGTTCAACCACTTTGGAAAGCAGTATGGAGGTTCCTCAAAAGATTCCACATAGAGATCCCCTATGACCCAGCAATCCCACTTTCGGTCATTTACCCAACCGATCACAAACAAGGCCAAACTACCAGCACGACTATGTTTATTGCAGCATTATTTACCATAGCTAAGATATGGAGCACCCAGATGCCCCTCAATATATGAATAGATCAAGAAAATGTGATATATATATATAATGGAATTCTATGCCTCCATCAAAAAGAATGACATCACCCCATTTGTTAGAAAATGGAAAGACTTGGAAAAAATTATATTAAGTAAGCCAGACTCAAAGAAACATCGGTCCCATGGTTTCCCTTATTTGCAATAACTAGTATTAGTCTAGGATGACCACAAAAGGTCAAAAGCTATGTACATATGAACATATAAGATGATGTTAAGTGAAATGAACCCCAAGATAGGGACACAACTGTTTTTTTCTTTCTTGCTACTGTTTTTAATGTATTCAAAATGTACTATGTGATTTTTTTGTTTGTTTCTTTAGTATGTTCTTCCCCCATGATATAACCCCTGTTTTCACTGTATTTGATGTCAGTGCCCTGCATCTTGTATATACAATTTTCTAATTTGGGGAGGGAAAAGGAAATAACAAAATGATGAAATAAAGATACAGGTTGACCCATTGTAACAATGAGATGTACAAGACACTATGTTGAAAATGAACTTTACAACTTGGAAGGAGGGGGGAAGGAAGGAGTTGGGGAGGTGGGGATGGGAAGGGATGGTAGGGAAAAACAAAGGAGGAGGTAACGGTTCTTGATAGAAATGTACTCATTACCTTACGTTACTGCAACCCCTCTGTACACTATTTTTACAATTAAAAACAAACAAACAAAAATACAAATTTTAATTAGAATGAAAGATTTTTTTTTTGCTGTATATTTTTGCTCAAACAAGTATTTGTCTGCTTGCATTCCTCTAGCCCAACCCTGGCTCATGATGGGTTCTGTTTGAATGTATGGGTACCTTTAAAATCCAAGTATTGGAGCCTAATGCCCAGTGTGGTAATAAGTCAAGCATAGTGATTGACATCTGTAATTCCAGCACTTGGGAGGATGAGGCAAGAGCAGGAGGATCTTGAGTTCAAGGCTTACTGTACTACTTATAGACACCAGGCAGGATGGGTCATACCTGTAGTCCCAGAACTTGGGAGATTGAGATAAGAGGAGAAAGAAGGTCTTAAGTTCAAGGCCAACCTTGGCTACATGCAAGACTTTGGATCAAAAAAAGAAAAGAAGTAGGATTTTATGGGAATGGTGGTACTGTGTTCTTGAGAGCTGATGGGTGTTTTATGAACAGCTGCTGGAGAGGCTGCCTTCCTGTCTTCCAGGCTCATCTCCATGTAAGCACACGGCATTCTCTCCCTTTTGCCTTTATTATCTTTTGCCATTTGAAGACACAAGAAGAAGCTACCAGTTTGGAAGCTTTCATCAGATTGCCCCCTGCCAGCTCCTTCATCTTAGGTTTAGCCTTCCGAACTATTTTATGTTGTGATTTTTGTGATAGTAACAGGAATAGACTATGATAGGCATCTTTTTGGCTGGGAACTGGCCCAAGACCATGATCATCCTACCCTCCCCTTTCTAGTAGCTTGGATTATAATCATGGCCTACCATGCTTGGCAGTGCTTTCTTTATGATGTGTGTGTGTGTGTGTGTGTGTGTGTGTGTGTGTGTGTGTGTGTGTGTGTGTGTGTGTGTGTGTGTGTGTGTGTGTGTGTTGGGATTTGAACTCAGGACCTAGCACTTGCTAAGCAGCCACTGTATCCTGAACCATGCCTCCACCCCAGTATGACTTCATTTTAAAATGAGGTATGTGTATATACATTAAAAGAAATATTTAAGAATTATTTATTCTCTTTTCTTTTTCTTTCTTCCTTTTTGTCAGGCTCAGGGCCTGGGCACTCACTGCCCCTGAGCATTTTTGCTCAGACTAGCACTCTATGACTTTGAGCCACAGCTCCATTTCTAAGTTTTGAGTGGTTAATTGGAGATAAGAGACTCACAAGGACTTTTCTGCCTGGTTTGGCTTTGAATCATAATCCTCACATCTCAGCCTGCTGAATAGCTAGGATTGATTACAGGCATGAACCACTGGTGTCTGGCTCTTATTAACAATCAGTAACAATCACATTGCACTTATCTGTATAATACTAATTCTTTTACGTTTTTTATGTTTGTTTAATATCTAAAATCTATTTTTGTCAGTGCTCAAATCTTCTTTTATGGTTTTTTTTTTGGGGGGGGGTGGGTCCAGTCGTGGAGTCTGAACTCTGGGCCTGGGTGCTGTCCCTCAGCTCTGCGGCTCAAGGCTAGCGCTCTACCACTTGAGCCACAGCGCCATTTCTGGCTTTTTTCTTTTTGCTTATGTGGTGCTGAGGAATCGAACCCAGGGCCTCAGGCATGCAAGGCAAGCGCTCTACCACTGAGCCAACTTCCCAGCCCTCAAATCTTCTTTTAAAGTGTCAGATTCATTTTACTATGAAGAACAAGAGCTTAGATCATGTTTTTAAGGCTCTACTTTCTCTCTTTCTCTTTCTCTTTCTCTCTCTCTCTCTCCCTCTGTCTCTCTTTCCCTGTCTCTGAACTTCTCACTCCTATTATATCTACAAATGAAATAAAACAAACAATAACAACCATGTTGGAGAATGTAACAAGTTTTCTCTCTCTCTCTCTCTCTCTCTCTCTCTCTCTCTCTCTCTCTCTCTCTCTCTGTGTGTGTGTGTGTGTGTGTGTGTGTGTGTGTGTGTTTGACAGTTGAAGTAAAGTTGATTTTTTTGTTTTGCCAGTCCTGGGGCTTGTACTCAGGGCCTGGGCACTGTCCCTGAGCTTCTTTGGCTCAAGGCTAGCACTCTACCACCTGAGCCACAGCACTACTTCTGGCTTTTTCTGTTTATATGGTTCTGAGAAATTGAACCCAGGGCTTCATGCATGCTAGGCAAGCTCTCTGCCACTAAGGCACATTCCCAGCCCCTAAATAATGGTATTTTAAAGCTGTATAGGTGAGCAGATTATTTTCAAAGCCTTATATATTTCTAAGTAGAGCACACATTTGCATATTTAAGGATAATATATAGTGATTTCATGGGCATTTTGAATTTGGTGGATCTGTGTTCCAATACCACCAATGACTGCTTGCCCTTGGGCAAGGTATTTAGTCTCCCTAAATTTTCTTCCCTCCTTTTCTCTCTCCTCCCTTCCTTCCCGTCATTCCTTCCTCCCTATTTTCCTTCATACCTTCTTAATTTTTAAAATATTGTTCTGTTTTTTAATTTTTTATTGTTAACAAAGGTGAAGTACAGAAGGCAGAAGGCTTACAGTTACATAAGTCAGTTACAGTTACATGAGTACATTTCTTTTTGGACAATGTCACCCTTCCTTCCCTCTCTCCCACTTTTTCCCTCCAGTCCCCACTCACGAGTTGTAGTGTTCATTTTTAACATAATGTCTAGTTAGTATCATGGCTGCATGATACTCACCCTGTCTGTGCCCCCCACTTACCCTTTGAAAGACAGATAAATGAACAAACAAGACAAAAGGAAAAGAAAAAGCAGCAGCAGCAACAACAAAAAATAACCCCATTTCCATTTCTTGGAGTACATTTTGATAAACATTATTCTATTTTGTTGTTGTTGTTTGTTGTTGCCTGTGCTGGGCTTGAACTCCAGGGTCTAAACTTCTTTTTGCTCAAGGCTAACACTCTATCACTTGAGCCAGAGTGCCACTTCCAGCTTTTTCTGTTTATATGGTGCTGAGGAATCAAACCCAGGGCTTCATGCATGCTAGACAAGCGCTCTACTGCGAAGCCACATTCCCAGCCCGAAATATTACTTTATATGAGTAGATTCACATAGGTATTATGCCTTTGTGATCCTTTCCTAAGAATTTCCTCCTTTGATTTCACTGTGTGTACATGTTTAGAGACCTGTATAATCGGTCATGTTCCAGTGTATTTTTTTTCCTTTTACCATCCAGTGTGTTTACTTGTAGGTTACAACAAATGTGGGAAACCATGCAACCTATGTTTCATTGAGTCTCTGCCTTTATTTTTCTTGTTCTTTTTGTGATAGCTTCTCATTGTGTAGTTTAGGCTGGCCACAACCTTGCAATCCTTTGTAAAATCTGTAAGCGGGTAAAATACTTAATGATTACTTTACAGTTTTGTCCAGTGTATGAAATAGATGTAGAAGCTTGAGTGATGTTGGCTCATCTGAGGGAGTTATTGAACATTATACTTTTACATTAGTTGTCATTTATGAGAAACTATTTCATGAGAAAAACTTGAGTATGTAAGGAACAAAACAAGCTAGCTATTTATGGTGACTGTATTCTCTACTTCAGAATAAATTGCACAGCCATCCCATGTTAAAAGGCACAATGTAGGCTAAGAGTTAAATTTTACAAAATTAAAACACAAGCATATGCTTCTTAATTAAAACTCCTCCCTCCTCCTCCCCCTCCCTCTCCTCCCCCTCCTCCTCCCCTTCCTCCTCCCCTCCTCCCCCTCCCTCCTCCTCCTCCTCCTCCTCCTCCTCCTCCTCTTCTTTTTGGTGGTGCTAGTCCTAGGGCTTGAAACTCAGGGCTCTGTTCTTGAACTTTTTTGCTCAAGGCTAGTGCTTTACCACTTTGAGCCACACCACCATTTCCAGTTTGGAGTAGTTAATTGGAGATAACAGTCTCACTGGGCAGCCCATGCTGGCTTTGAACCTTGATATTCAGCTTTCATTCTCCTGAGTAGCAAGGATTACAGACATGAGCCACTAGTGCCTGACTCAATTAAAACCTTTTAGGTAACTAGCCATTGCAGCCACTATCATTTAGAAAGTCAGGACTAGCATTTCTTTTTTTTTTTTGGGTCCAGTTGTAGGGCCTGAACTCTGGGCCTGGGCGCTGTCCCTCAGCTCTTCAGCTCAAGGCTAGCGCTCTACCACTTGAGCCACAGCACCACTTCCGGCTTTTTTCTTTTTGCTTATGTGGTACTGAGGAATCGAACCCAGGGCCTCAGGCATGCAAGGCAAGCGCACTACCACTGAGCCACCTTCCCAGTCCCAGGACTGGCATTTCTAATTCAAAGTACAGATTATATAAAGATATGGTGGGGTTTTGCTAGCATTTATGGTGTATTTCCTTCCCTGTGTCTTCTCTTCACACCTGTGTGGTTCGATTTTGACATCTGGCTTCTCCCCACAGGCTCTGGCTTCAGAGACCCTCTGGCAGGAGCATCCTCTCAGTACTTACAAAGACTTTCCAGAATGGCCATACTGGAGTATGAGACCATTCGTCAGGAAACAAGCAAGAAATCAAAAAAAGGCAAGAAACAAGACCTACCGGACTGCTGATGGCTACTGTGGGGTGCTCTCTTCCCTGGTTTTGAAGATTTACGTTTGCAGTTTTTCTTTTCTTCTTCTTTTTGATATGTGATATGATGTACAGTTATTTATGTAAAAATGTAAATAGGAAATAAATATTTTATGTTATATATTGAATAATTCATATTTTTAACATTATAGATACATTTAAATCAAGAAAACATACACATGAAAATTATATTTCATGAATTTTAGGAACATTGGATTTTCTTTTCCTTCCTTCTTTCCTATCTTCTTTCCTATCTTCCTTATCTTCCTTCCTTCCTTCCTTCCTTCCTTCCTTCCTTCCTTCCTTCCTTCCTTCCTTCCTTCCTTCCTATCTTCCTTCCTTCTTTCCTATCTTCCTTCTTATCTTCCTTCCTGTCTTCCTTCCCTCCCTCCTTCCTTCCTTCCCTCCCTCCCTCCCTCTCTCCCTCCTTCCTTCCTTCCTTCCTTCCTTCCTTCCTATCTTCCTTATCTCTCTCCCTCCCTTCTCCTCCCTCCCTCCCTTCTTTTCCCTCCCTCCCTTCTCCTTCCTTCCTTCCTTCCTTCCTTCCTTTTTGTGCCTGTACTAGGGCTTGAACTCAAGGCCTTGAGCTTTTGCCAGATGTTTATTTATTATTTATTATTAATTAATTAATTTATGTCAATCATGGAGCTTGAACTTGAGGCCTGGCACTGTCCCTGAGCTCTTTCACTCAAGGCTAGTGCTCTACCACTTTGAGCCACAGCTCCACTTTTGGTTTTCTGGTAGTTAATTAAGTATCTTGAGGACTTTTCTGCCTGAACTGGTTTTAAACTGGGATTCTCAGATCTCAGCCTCCTGAGTAGTTAAGATTATAGACATGAGCTACCAGCACCTGACTTGCTTGGCTTTTTTGCTCAAGACTAGCATAGCATTTGATCTATATGATTATTTGAACTTAAGAGTTTCTCAGATTTGTCTGCCAGGCTGGTGTCAAACTGGAATCCTCAGATCTCAGTCTCCTGTGTAGGTAAGATCATAGACATAAGCCAGTGGTGCCTGGCTGGATTCTTTTACTTTAATTTGATAAATAACTTTGAACGCCTCTCCATGCAATAGATTTTGCTAAATGCTCTAGAAAGTTAAGGAAAGATCCAAGTGTGGTGATGCAGTCCTAAAATTACAGCCATTTGGAGACTGAGGCAGGAGAATTGAGAGTTTGGGGCCAGCCTGGATTACATAGCAAACCCTGTCTCAAAATAAAACAACAAGGATGAGTAAGTGTTACTGAGCTTAGAAGTGGGGAGGGTGTAAATAAAAAAAATCCCTCTTGATGACATTGCTCAAGATACCTTAGGGTCATAATCTGACTAATCGAATTGAAACCCCTTTGTACAACTACTTAAAATTCATTAATTAAAACAACCACCACCACCACCCTCTTTTCCCTGCTTGGGTTTGGCAGCAGTTGTGAGATGATGAAAATATTGGCTTAGTTTGCCTAGTAAGCCTGAATAGGAAATTCTACCTTGGATCTGTGGCAACAATGGGCTGACCCTCTGAAGGGCATAAGTACATGCCCAGGTCATGCTAACCTGCTGCACTTGGCCTTCACAGGGCTTTCTATCGGGTAGACATGGACCAAGTGGCAAAGATGACATGTATTCATGGGAGAAAGAGGAAGATGAACAGGAAGGTTTAGGTCAAGAGGACATCTCCCCCCAAGGAAGCCAGAGGGGTAGGAAGAAGTGCATCTCTGTATCTCCTTAGGACACAGATGGCTGAGGGTAGGTGGAGTACAGAAGCACACAGTGTCACAGGGGCTCAGAAACAGGGTAGTGACACCCAGAGGGTGAGGACAGGGCAGGTTTTAGGGAAGGTGCTGTGCTTGAAAGGGCCTTAAAGACAGGAAAGATGGAAAGAGGGCAATCCTAGAAGACTGGAAAAGGTAGCAAAGCCATCTTGAGATACACTGGGGTGGAGCTCTGGGTCATATAGAGTAGGCATCATGAATGCGCATGTCTATTGCCCCCAAGCCAGTGCCTGATCAGGTGAGGCCTATGGTAGACTGGGGTGTATTTTCCTATTTACAAAGTCACTGGATGCCTAGCTTCAGCAATTTGTGCCATGTGGGTCTGAAGTTGTCAAATAGCCTAGCTTTTCCTAAGAAGTAAATTTTTCTGTGACATTGTTCAGTTTGTAAATGTTAGAAACTGACTTAAAGTAACTAAAATTCAAAATTTCTAAAGCTGTTGTGTGGGCCAAAGAAAATTATATGTGCAGGGCTGGGAAGGTGGCTCAGTGGTAGAGCGCTTGCCTTGCATGCCTGAGGCCCTGGGTTCGATTCCTCAGTACCACATAAGCAAAAAGAAAAAAGCCGGAAGTGGTGCTGTGGCTCAAGTGGTAGAGCGCTAGCCTTGAGCTGAAGAGCTGAGGGACAGCGCCCAGGCCCAGAGTTCAGGCCCCACGACCGGACCCCCCCCCCCCCAAAAAAAGAAAATTATATGTGCAAGCCAGATCTGGCCACTTATTTACAATCTTAAGGACAAAGAAATAGATAGCAATTGCGCTTTAAAAAAAAAAGAGAGAAAAGTAATTTGATGATATGTGGCAGTGAACCTCAGATCCCAAACATGAGTTTGTATTTAATCTGTTTCACAATGGAAAACTCCTTTATTTATTTTCTTATTTTTGTCAGTACTAGAGCTTGATATTTACTACACAGACTATCCTGCCCAGGCTGGCTTTGAATCATGATCCTCAGATCTCAGCTTCCTGAGTAGCTAGGAGTATAGATATTAGCAACTGACACCTAGCATGTCTGCCATTTTAAATCTTTATCTGAGGAGGCCTAACTAAGTAGTTTCCATAGTTTTAGATTCCTGAGTAAATACACCCACTGTAAAGTACTGCCTTCTCTGGGTAGCATGTCTTAGCACTGCAGTACGCATGTTAGTTAACATATCTGATTCACAGTGTCTGTCAATTTTGTTGGTGTGAATTGATATACAGATCTTGATTACACTGATCAAATTAATGTATAGAAGGTGTGTGTGTGTGTGTGTGTGTGTGTGTGTTTGTGTGTGTGTGTGTATGTATGTGTGTGTGTTTGTGTGCATTCGCATTATTACTATTGGAATCAAACCCAAGGTCTTTGATGTCAGGTAGTACCCCAGTTCTAGGACATATTGTAATTACTAGAAAAAAGTCGTGGGGCCTGAACTCTGGGCCTAGGCGCTGTCCCTCAGCTCTTCAGCTCAAGGCTAGCGCTCTACCACTTGAGCCACAGCGCCACTTCCGGCTTTTATCTTTTTGCTTATATGGTGCTGAGGAATCGAACCCAGGGCCTCAGGCATGCAAGGCAAGCGCTCTACCACTGAGCCACCTTCCCAGTCCCAAAAAAGTATATATAATATACATAATATATATATATAATATACATGTTCAGAAATTGCAGAAACAAAAGTTCAGCTGGAGTTAAAATGCAGCTGGGATTACAGGAGTACCCCCGGCCTCACCTCTGAAAGTTGCTCTTTTTTTTTTTTGTGTGAGTCATATGGGCTTGAACTCTGGGCCTGGGCGCTATCCCTCAGCTCTTCAGCTTAGCCACAGTCTCACTTCCGATTTTTGGTGGTTTATTGGAGATAAGAGCCTCACAGACTTTCTTTCCAGGCTGACTTTGAACAGTGATCCTCAGATCTCAGCCTCCTGAATAGCTAAGGATTACAGGTGTGAGCCACCAATGCCCAGCTTGAAAGTTGTTTTTTTTTTTTTTTTTTTTTTTATGATTCCTGAAATGGATTCAGAATATGGTTCACTGTTGTTTGTCCCAGATCAAAATTTCCTAGAACATTATGGATTCTTTCAAGGCTGCAGATTCAATTCTTTCCACATTTTGGAGAAAATTTTCATTATATCTTAGAAAATTTAAGTCTTTCTGTTCTGTAGCTTTGCATTTGTTACTTTGGGGACAACAATTATTATTATTTTGGGATCATTTTCATTTGTTCTAAATATCTGGAGGATTGAAGAAAGAATTTGTGAATTTTTTTTTACTTTATTGCTTTAATTTTGGGGGTTTTCCCCCCCTTGATGATTCACTGTTGATTATTTTTGGAATTCTCCTAGGTAAACATTTCAAGTTCCCATTGTGTCTTTTTTCTTCCTTGCCATATTAATTATTAATTCTGTAATGGTTTTAGGCCTTTTTTTTTCCTTTTTCTGGTTGTAGGTCTTGAACTCAGTGCCTGAATGCTGTTGCTGAGCTCTTTTTTTTTTTTTTTTTTTTTTTTGGGTCCGGTCATGGGGCCTGAACTCTGGGCCTGGGCACTATCCCTCAGCTCTTCAGCTCAAGGCTAGCAGTCTACCACTTTGAGCCACAGAGCCACTTCCGGCTTTTTTCTTTTTGCTTATGTGGTGCTGAGGAATCGAACCCAGGGCCTCAGGCATGCAAGGCAAGTGCTCTACCACTGAGCCACCTTCCCAGCCCCTTAATTCTGTAATGGTATTATTTGTGTTTCCAATTTGTTTTCATGAGTCTCCAATCACTCTCTTTCTAAATCCATCTGGAGGAATTGGAAAACTATTTTCTTTTTGGTTATATATATATATATATGTACCAAAAAAACCCCAAACCAAAAAGCCCACCCCTGCCCCAGGCTAGATAGCAAATATTGGAGGCTTTGCAAGCCATATGGTCTCTATTGCAGCTACTTAACTCTGACATTGTAGCATGCAAACAGTCAAGAATAATCTGAAAATTAATGGGCAGGAATGTATTCCAGTAAAAACTGATTTACAAAACAAGCTACTCACTAGCTCATTCCTAATACAAGTACTGTTTAGCACATACTGTTCTTAAAGTAATTGTTCCTCTTCCTCCTTCAGATTAGCTCTTAATTCATGGCCTCTGGGCTTAGTTAACTAATTTTCCTGGGTATGGGTATCTCTTCACAGACATTTTGAACATTACCAGCTTGATTTAATAATAATGAATGCTCATTATAAACTGGAATTCATGTGAAATACTTTTTTTTTTATCTTATTGAATCTTCCCAGCAACCTAATTTGACAATCCCAAATCAACTCATTCTTATTGCATCCTCTAGGTACATTTTTTTTTTTTTTGTCTTGTGGTGTAGAGGATTAAACCTAGGGCCTTGTGAATGCTAGGCAAGTGCAATACTATGGAGCTACATCTCCAGAATTCCTAGGTGACTATTTTAAACCTTTTATTTTCCCAACTTTTCAGTCTGAGCTTATAAGCCTTCTTGTTTCATTTGTAACACTGAGAAATCAGAAGAAAACCTTCATTTACTGAAAACATTCATCTATGACTCCTATCTACCTCTCATTCGTGTAGTATATCTCCTCTGATCCACCAATTCTTTCCCAACTCCTCATAATTTCCTGTTACTTGTGTGAAAACAGATTACAAAATCTCTCTCCTCTCTCTCCCCACTGTCTTTCTCTGTGCTCTCTCTGTCTCTGTCTGTCTGTCTGTCTGTTTCTCTCTCTCTCTCTCTCTCTCTCTCTCTCTCTCTCTCTCTCTCTCTCTCATACTGAGACTAGCACTTGAACTCAGGGCTGTGTGTTCTTGCTTAGCTTTTTCACTCAAGGCTGGTGCACTGAGTCATATCTCCACTGCTGGCTTTTTGCTGGTTAATTGGAAGTAAGTCTCATAGACATTTCTGCCTGAGCGGGCTCTGACATTCAATCCTCAAATCTCAGCCTCCTAAGTTGCTAGAATTACAGTCATGAACCACCATCACCCTGTCAAAATCTCTTGTCTTAACATCTCTGATCTGCTACTCCATTTGTTCTTCTTTACAACAATTCTCTTTGATCCCATTTCTCCTTCAACCCATTCAGATTGAACTAGGGGCATCACTAAGCAACTAAAGCAACGCTTGTTAAGGTTTGTGATAACCTATATGCAAATAAGGCTAATTGACAGTTTTATCCTTTGACCTATCAAGTGGCATTTGACATTGTTGAACTGACTCTCCCTGAGAGTCATCATTTTCTTTCCATCTTCCTCCTACTATTCTGGTCATTGCTTAACAATATTCTTTACAAAATCTAGAGCTAGTATATCAAGGATTTGAACTCCTCAAAGGGAAAGAATAACTTACTCTTTTCTATATTCTGAACAAAGACCATTGTTCCCAGAACATATTGTGAACTGAGAAATATTTTTATTATTTTGTAAGAAAGAATGCAAGAGCTAGAGGTCAGCTGATAATAAGATGGTTCAGACCAGAGACACCGACCTTTCTAGGTAACATGAGAGAGACAAGGCTAACTAGTGGACTTATTGAGGACTGAGCAATGAGTGGAAGACCCAAGCTGATCCAGTGCAAGCTTTGCTTAGTAGTTGATGGGAAAAGGAAATTGCATCTTGTCTGGTAGGTACAGTCTGGAGATGCTTAGCAGCATGTACTTAAATGTACCATTTGCCAATCTTTAATCAGAAACTCATTATCCAAAGACAGCTTCCTTAGGAGTTGGACTCCAACTTGAGTACACAGGAAGTTTACTGAGAACACTATCAACAGCTGCACTGAGCAGGGCGAGCAGGAACTGGTCAAAAGACTTGAACAGTAATGCAGTCTCCCACTAACTCACATAGTTCTGTGGAACTGACAATCCCCTGATACTCTTCCTGTCTGGAATAAGGAGAGTTCATCTCTGTAAATTCCCTTTACCATCAGTGATCAGTCATTGGATCACAGGGTGTGAGCTGCCAGTGAGGAAAGGGATGGACCCTGGGAAGATGGCTCTCTTCTGAGGAATGTTCTTTAAGAGGAGCTCCATTGTGATCACTGCCAGTACCTGCCAAACTTGTACTAACAGCCCTACCAGGAAGATCTGGAGGGCACATGTTAATATCCACAACATCTTTCCCCATAGAAACCAGTGTAAAGAATGAAGCCAAGCACCAAGGAGTAAGCAAAGAAGATGGCCTGACTCTATATTGGCAAAAGCTCCTGTTAAGTAATGGCTTAAATGAAGGGACTTTATAGACAAAGTTAATGACATAAAGATAGTGATACACCAGACAGTAACATGGTGGAACACTGTTCCCACCTTGTGGGCTAAAGGGCCAACGTAAGAGAACCAGTATCAGCAGATCCCAGGGGGAATACTGCAGTAGGGCAGGATCTGTAATCATGAGGAAAGCAACTGGAGAATAACCAGCAAAGACTCACAGAATCTGAGAATTAGTACCAGGGGGCTGAGGCTGAGTGGCATCAGGGGTGTCGATGAAATGTTTCTCTGAATTACCTTCCAGGCGCTCTAGTGACATTTTTCTAAGGCTGATGTAGAGTCCCCAGAGGACTGAGTATAGGATGAGTTCTGGATGCAATGATTATACACAAAGTTTGGGGGCAAAACTGAGTGACTGGTGGGGGCTAAACAGTGTAAGTGAATGGGGTTGTTGGGACTGCAGTACAGGGTGCATGAGGGAGGACAGGAAGGTATCTGTGAAACCCCGCAGCATTCAGAGGCTATTTGACCTGGCCCCCACTCCCTACAGGTTAACTGATTACCGTTGCTTTCAGCTGATAGAGATTAAATGGGGGAACCAAATCCTCCTAGCAGTGCTTGAACAAATGAACCAGAGTATGGTAGGAGGCTAATGGCTCTGTGAGAGGCAACGGGAGGAGCTGGAAGCTTTCAAAGCCAGAGAACTGGAATAGATGAGACAGAGCAGCCTCTGTGTGGAAGGGTGTGTCAAGGACATAAAACAGTCCTGGCGGCATGTGGAGTCCAAATGGTGGTGGAAAATGTTTGTTACCCTTCCCCATGTCAGCCGGAATTGGTATCTGGGAATCCTGTCTTCTTGGTATTCCTTTTTTGTTTTGTTTATTTGTTTATTTGTTGTTTTTTTCGCCATACTGGGCTTCAAACCCAGCATCCTGAGCATGCTAGGCAAACATTCTACCTCTGTATGCATCCCAGCCTTCTCTCTTTGTTTTGAACCCCTCTTGATCCCTTCCTTTTAATCACATGTTGGATCACACTTGGTGGTGGGGAGAGCAAAGTTCTGGGGGGTATTTTTCCTGAGAAGGTGGCAGTTTGCCAATAGGCCTCCGTTTTAGGGGGAGATACGGCCCTTTGAATTTTTCATAGTGATGCACCTGCATGACAAACACACTCTTGATAGAGTCAGACACTCCAGGGCATTGTTGTGATATGTTGCTCAAAAGATTATTTCTTTCCATTAGGAAGGAAGGTGGTAAGGAGAATGCAAAGTCTTGTTCTTCCTGGCTAAAATTAGCATTAATTATTCAAATGTTTAATTATTAACCAGTGTCTCATATAGTTTTCTCTTTGCCAGGTACATACTGGCTACCGTAATATATTATTAGATAATATATGAGTCCCCTCCCCACCCCCCCACCCCCAAAAGAGAGGCCACCACTTCAGGCATGTTAATCCTGGAAACTGTGACTGCAGTTTTACTTGGAAAAAGAGTGTTTGCCGATGTCATTAAGCTACGGAGCTTTGGTGAGATCATCCTGGATTATCTGGATGGGCCCTGAATCCAACGACAAATATTTATAAAAGATGGATAAGAGGAGGCCTCAGGAAGACAAGAGCAGAGGCTGGAGTTATACAGCTCCAAAGCCACGCTCCTGGCACTGCTGGCAAGCAGTGAAGGCTAGACGACTCCACTCTTGCCCCTTGGAGATGGTGTGGTCCTTGATTTTAGCCTGCTAGTCTCTGCAAGGGTGAGAACAAATCCTGCCATTGGAAGCCACCTCATCTGTTTATTTGCTCTGGCAGCTCTAGGAATTAAACATAAGTGCTTAGGGTGCTTTATTTCTAATCTGCACTACAACTGGTAAAGTGAAGGTATAATTTTCCCGGGGATAAACAAAGCACTTGTGATTTAGTAACTCACCCAAGTTCCCATCACTGGCAAATCACAGGGCCAGAATTTAAAGTTGGACTTTGCTTGAATCCTGAGTTTAAAATGCTCCCACATGACACAATTCTGTTTGGGTAGAATTTTCAATTTGTCTCTTGTTCCCACACTCCTCTTCTGTATTCCTGAGTCCTGGGCAGTCCTGCTTACCCCACTCAGATCACTTCATTCAGCATTTGCTTGATGGGCATTGGACTAGGACTGTGATTTCACTAATTCTTCCTGCTAAGCCCTGTTGATGATTTTTAGCTTCAGGGAAAGGAATATTGTGCGTCCCTGCTTCATAAAATATACAGAACTATTGTAGAACCCTAAGCAATAGTTTCAAATGTTAATAACTGTCATCTGCTCAGTGTTATTTTAATTTTAATTTTATTATAAAGGTACTGTACAGAGGGGTTACAGATACATAAGTAAGGTAATGAGTATATTTCTTTTTTTGAACAGTGTTACCCCCTCCATCATTTTGCTCAGTGATTTATAGATTTACAAAACTGCATTGTGCCCATTGAGAAAGGATCACTGCCAGCCTGGGCAGGAAAGTTTGTGAGACTCTTATCTCTAGCTAAAAAAAAAAGAGCTGCAGGTAGAGCTGTGGTTTAAGTGCTAGTTTTGAGCTTAAAAGCCCAGGACAGTGCCTAGACCCTGAGTTCAAGCTCCAGGACTGGCACATGTACATGCGCATGTATACGCGCACACACACACACACACACACACACACACACACACACACACACACACACTTACCTTTCATTCACTTTTAGCCTGCTTTGTGCTACTACCTCAATAAAATACTTGAAACTAGTTAACTTATAAACAGTAGAGAGTAATTTCTCATACTTCTGGAGGATGGGAAGCTTAAGATCAAAGTGCTATGAGGGTTGCCCTCTGCTGAGCTTTATCTCAGATTCCAAGATCGTGCTTTGAACCTGAGATGTTCCAGAAGGGAGAGAAACAAACTGAATTATTATTGTTTTCTTTTTTCTTTTTTTGGTGCTAGTCCTGGGGCTTGACCTCAGGAAGGTGAGACCTGAAGATCACTGCCAGCCTGGGCAGGAAAGTTTGTGAGACTCTTATCTCCAACTAAAAAACAAAGAGCTGCAAGTAGAGTTCCTGTTCCTGAGCTTTTTTGCTCAAAGCTAGTGCTATACCATTTTGAACCACAACACCGTTTCTGGCTTTTGGGTTGTTAATTGTAAATAACTACTGGCTTTTAATGGCTATCCTCAGATCACAGCCTTAATAGTAGATAGGATTATAGGTGTGAGCTACCACACCCAATGAGACACTGAATTGTTTTGTTTTGTTTTGTTTTTTTGGATCTGTCCTGGGGCTTTGAACTCTGGGCCTGGGCGCTGTCCCTCAACTCTTCAACTCAAGGATAGTGCTCAACCACTTGAGCCACAGTCCCTCTTCTTGGAGATAAGAGTCTCACAGACTTTCCTGCCCAGACTGGCTTTGAATGGCGATCTCAGATCTCAGCCTCCTGAGTAGCTAGGAGTACAGTTATGAGCCGCCCGTGCTAGGTGAAAGGAGCCCTCTTGAAGGCCCACCACTTACTACTATAAGCAACCCATGAAATTTGGAGAAGACATCTTCAAACTCCAGCACTCACAGGACTTCATTTAAATGTGAAAGACGAAGTTAAGCATATATGTATGTGACATGTGGGGAACAGTGAGTTCCTCAAGGTCTGAGAGGGAGCAACGCACAGCACTCACATCACCCAGGCCTTATTAAATCACCTGCAGCTTCTTTGTAGACTCATACGATCAGCCACAATTTCAAGTGCTTACCACCTCTTTGTCTTTCTATCCAGATTTTTCTGCATTTGAAAATTAAGGGAATTAGGAAGAGCTGGCTCCTATTTGAATGGGTTCAGAGTGTGCTGACTGCTAACAGCAGAAGAAAGCTGAGCCAAGCCTGCTTTAGAATAAATATTTGCCATTTCTCCAGCAGTTCTTACCTCTTAATGTATGGCGTTTTCAAAATGCTTACAGTCTGGGCCCTGATGGATGCTTCTGTTTAAAGAAGCATAGGACTTGCTGTCCGTCCCTGGTGATCCCACCAGAGTATTAAGCTAAACATAGAAAATGAATGTGTTCACAGCCATGGGCACAATTTACAGTTCTTGGAACACAGGTTGATAGCTACACAACGTGAGCATGTGAGGAGCAGAATGCTTTTTGATTTATTGGGAGTGTTTTTGCCTGTTGCCATGCTTTTATCTGAAACTAGAGAGACATGAGTCTGTAATTTTTTTCTGCAATTCTACAAACCTGAGAATCATCTGAGATAATGTGCGCACTAAAAAGTCTCTCTCCTGACAAGTAGAGCTGTTACTAATACCCTTGGGAATATTATCTGGAAAATTAGTTGTTCTGATGTAGCTAAACATGTCTTTTTTATGACAGTACCAGTGAAGACAAAATACAAACACCTCTGGTTCATGCCAAATCAATTGTATTTACTACAAATCTATCTTAGCAGGTTAGCCAGATGACTTCCCAGTCCTGCTGTTTGTTGTCCTATCACTCTGCTCTTTGCTCCATTTTCCTTAGTGCTCATTTGTCCCCATGTATGTGATGATATTCACCCTAGAATCTAGTGTGTGTCTGTTTTTTAAGAAGCATCAATCCATTGATGAGTAGGTGAGTAATGGAAGGCATGATTCCACCTGCTTGGTAAGCCCGTGTATCCCGGATAGCCATGTGTCAGCCATAGGACGCACAAACATTGAGGTTACACTGGAATACAAGGTGCAATACAATGACTATGATTGGACCTTGCAACATGATTTACTATATGACTGGGATATAAAGGTGCAGTGCAGTGACTATTATTGATAAAGGATTTTGAAAATTGATTAGTGTTTTCTTATCTGAAGAAAATAGGTCTTCAAGTCTCCAAAACATGTGCCCCATCTTTCCTTGTGCACAATCTAACATTAAAAATTTAAATAAGAGCTGGGAAGGTGGTTTAGTGGTAGGGTGCTAGACTAGCATGCATGAAACCCTAGGTTTAATTCCTCAGTACCAAATAAACAGAAAAAGCTGGAAGTAGTGCTGTGGTTCAACTGGTAGAGTTTTAGCTTTGAGCAAAAGAAACTCAGGGACAGTGTCCAGGCCCTGAGTTCAAGCCCCAGGATGCCCCCCCCCCAATAGTCTTTAATTAGTTGCCATTTAACAAAGCAGTTTATGAATACCATGTATCTTAATCAGACATTTTAAGTGTCTTTGAAGTTGTTAAGTTCTGTAAGGTGCTTTTCTGGCAAGTCAGTGTAAGAAAAAATTAAAGTTAGGTTTTGAGAGTGTTCGATGCATCAAATATGACTGAAGTTCTTTTGGCAGTTGTGGAAAACCCTTCTTTTCCTTTAAAAAGTATACTTCAAGCCAGATGTCCATGGCTCACGCCTGTAATCCTAGCTACTCAGGAGGCTGAGATCTGAGGATCATGGTTCAAAGCCAGCCCGGGCAGGAAAGTTCGTGAGACTCTTATCTCCAATAAACCACCAGAAAACCAGGAGTGGCACTGTGGCTCAAGTGGTAGAGTGCTAGCCTTGAGCTGAAGAGCTCAGGGACAGCAACCAGACCCAGAGTTTAAGCCCCATGGCCAACAAAAAAAAAAAGAAGAAGAAGAAGAAAAAAGTATACTTCAGCCACAATTCATTAAGCTCCTCTTCAGTAGTTCCTGGGAAATTGTCTTGAAAATTGCAAACATTTCAATAGTGCAAGCTGGAAAGTTCATTATGTCATTCTTAGCATGTTTTGTTGCAATAAGAAAGTCTTGATAATTTTGCTTTTGCTTGGCACTTCCATTCTTTGTTGGCTTTTTTTTTTTTTCGGTCAGTCGTGGGGCCTGAACTCTGGGTCTGGGCACTGTCCCTCAGTTCACATATAATTAAGTGAGGTTTGCCAAATAAATATATGCATGTATTTGTTTTTTTTTTGGGGGGGTCCGGTCGTGGGGCCTGAACTCTAGGCCTGGGCACTGTCCTTCAGCAATTCAGCTCAAAGCTAGCGCTCTACCACTTGAGCCACAGCGCCACTTCCGGCTTTTTTCTTTTTGCTTATGTGGTGCTGAGGAATCGAACCGAGGGCCTCATGCATGCAAGGCAAGCGCTCTACCACTGAGCCACCTTCCCAGCCCTAAATATATGCATGTAATCATCACATTGTTGAATAAATAAAACATTGCCACTATGAAGAAACTGCCTTCATGTTCTTTCTGGGCAGTATCTCCTTTGAAATGGAGTTTATTTGTTCACTTACATGGAAACAAATTAACGTTGCCTTCTTTTGAGTATACTATGAAGGGAAGCTCCAAATAATTTATTCTTCTGGCTAATCCACATTGTGCTATTATACACATTACCAGCTTCTTCATTTTTCGTTGTTATTTAGTATTTAATTACATGAATATTTTCACTATTAGGTTAATAATCTTAGAGCAAATTGACAAATTGGGGTTGTTTTCAGTTTATAGAAATTATCAATTCTAGCACTAAATTTATCATACGTACCTTTTACAGCTCACAGTCATTTTTAAAGCAGTGGTATTATTTTATAATAGGCTATGTTTAGTTTTGTGAGCTTAAGCCACACATTATTTCTGAAGTAACACATTTATATATAATTTATAAACTATATATACTTTAAATTATATCTCTGCCAGTAGGGCATGAGCATTTAATCACTTCATACTTTTGCTGACAGTTGGTATTCTCTTCATAACTGTCATTGCTAGCATTTGGGTGGATGTGTAGTTATATCATAAGTTAAGCTTCACAATGATGATTTTAATGCTCCTTTGAAAATATGTATTTGTGTGTGTGTGTTTGTGTGTGTGTGGTTATGTGTGCTTGTCCTGGGGCTTGAACTTGGGGCCTAGGCATTGTCTCTGAGCTTCTTTGGCTCAGGGCTAATGCTCTACCACTTGAGCTCCATTTCTGACTTGTGTGTGTGTGTGTGTGTGTGTGTGTGTGTGTGTGTGTAATTGGACATAAGAATCTCATGGACTTTCTTGTTCTGACTGGCCTCAAAATGTGATCCTCAGATCTCAGCCTCCTGAGAAGCTAGGATTACAGGCATGAGCCACCATCACCTGGCTCTGAAACAGTGTATTTTAATCTGCTATTTTTATTTAAATATTGGATCCTTTGTCTCACCTTCATTTTCTGCTAGGTATTATTTTTATGCTGTAGTTGTGCTGTCCAGTCTGGTAGACACTTACCACATGTGGCTATCAACAGAAGTGTTGCTGGTCAAAAAAAAAGTCACTTTATATTCCTGTTGTTCTGAGCTAATCTTGTTAAAAGATCTTTGCCATACTGTGCAGCTTTCGTTTTCATCTCTTAGCAGTATCTTTTTATCGAATATCTTTCTTTTTTAAAAAAATTTTTTTTTCTTGGGTCCGGTCGTGGGGCCTGAACTCTGGGCCTGGGTGCTGTCCCTCAGCTCTTCAGCTCAAGGCTAGCGCTCTACCACTTGAGCCACAGCACCACTTCTGGCTTTTTTCTTTTTGCTTATGTGGTACTGAGGAATCGAACCCAGGGCCTCAGGCATGCAAGGCAAGTGCTCTACCACTGAGCCACCTTCCCAGGCCCCGAATATCTTTCATTTTTAATGGAAGTCCAATGTTTCAGTCTTTTCTTCTGTGGTTATTGATCTTTGTGCCCTATTTAAATTTTCTTTTATTTGTTCTAGGAGCAAAAACCTAATTTTTAAATTTAATCTATAAAAAGTTTTGTTGTTTTTCTTCTGACCTGGGAATGACTTTTCTTTCAGGGATCAAAAATGCTTTCTTTTATTTAAAAATATTTTTTATCATTCTGTTTTTGTGTACCTGGCCCCCTTCTGTATCCCTGAGCCTTATAAACATATGTTGTGCAGTGTGATCCACTGGAGTAACATAGAAGCAAGGTAAGCACAAAGTATTTTTTATTATCATGAAATAGTTGTACAAAGTGCTGTCATCCTACAGAGCAGCTTATGAATACAGAGCATCTTGATCAGTGTCACCCCTTTCACCGTTCTCACCCACATCCCTCCCAAGACACTCCTTCCCTCACTTTTCTCAATTTTGTCTTTTCTTTTCTTTTGGCGGTTGTAGGGCTTGAACTCTGGACCTAAACGCTGTCCCTCACCTCTTCAGCTCAAGGCAAGCACTCTACCATTGATCCACAGTGCCACTTCTGGTTTTCTGGTGGTTAATTGGAGATAAGATCTCACAGACTTTCCTTTCCCGGCAATCCTCAGATCTCAGCCTCCTGTGTAGCTAGGATTATAGGTGTGAGCCACTGGTGCCCAGCTTGACTTTTCTTTTTGGTACTGGTGATTGAACCCTGGACATTGCACTTGCTAGGCAAGCACTTTGCCACTGAGATACAACCCAACCCATTTTTCTTAATTTTGTAGATTATGCATTGAATTTCTTTTTGTCACTTAACAAAACAGTTTGTGTATACAATGTATCTTGATCTGTGTTATCCCTTCAACATTTGCTTTCTTTCAATTATTATTTTTTAAAAGATAACTGTGGATATTCATATGCAGTTGTAAGAAATAAGATTCTATATACACTTTACCTAATTTCCTCTAAAGATAGTATTTTGAAAAACCAAAGTACAGCATCACAACAAGGATACTAACACAGATACATTTAAGATATACAATATTTCCATCATTGCAGGGATTTCTCATGTTGCACATTATAACCATTTCTCTTTCCTGCTACTGTCACCCACATATGTAAGATTGAATAATACCTTACATAACATTTGATTATTTTTTTTTTGCTAGACCTGGGCTTGAACTGAGGGCCTGGCACTGTCCCTGAGCTTCTTTTGCTCAAAGATAGCACTCTACCACTTAAGCCATAGCGCCTCTTCCGGCCTTTTCTGTTTATGTGGTACTGAGGAATCAAACCCAGGGCTTCATTCATGCTAGGCAAGCACTTTATCACTAAGCCACATTCCCAGTCCTTTGCATGATATTTGAGATAGGCTTTTTACACTTAGCAAAATTCTTTGAAGATTCAATGATGCTGTATAGTGATGCTGTATGAATTGAGTTTTTAGTCTGAACTTTTATTTCTTTATATGATATGTCTATCTATCTATCTATCTATCATCTATCTATCTATCTATCTATCTATCTATCTATCTATCTATCTATCTATCTATCTATCTATCTATCTATCTATCTATAACTTTCTACTGGTTAAATGGAGATGAGAGTCTCACGGACTTCTCTACCCAGGCTGGCTTCAAACCACGATCCTCAGATCTCAGCCTAGGATCACTGGAATGAATGAGCCATTGGCACCCATCTTAAATGTATAATAATATTACAGCTTGGTCATATGCAATTTGTTTGATTTACTTTTTTTTTTCCGTCAGTTGTGGGGCTTGAACTCAGGGCATGGGAGTTGTCCCCGTGCTTTCTTTGCTCAAGGCTAACGCTCTACCACTTAGAGCCACAGCTCATTTCCAGTTTTCTTGTGGTTAACTGGAGATAAGGGTCTCACAGATTTTTCTGTCTGGGCTGGCTTTGAACCGCCATCTTCAGATCTCAGCTTCCTAAAGAGCGAGGATTACAGGTGTGAGCCCCAGCATCTGGTTGGTTTAATTTTTAAGCAGGTTAACTGTTTACTATTTGACCTTCCCATCAACAAATTATGATTGACCTAGTTTCTTTGCATTTTCACCAGCATTTAGTATTGTTTTCTAATTTCAGCCATTTTGGTTAATGTGTAATGAGTTCCATGTCCCATTGTGATTTTAATTTTCTTATTAATGATGTTGATAAATCCTTTCACATGTCCCGTTGCTATTTGTATACATTCTCAGTTGAAATGTTTGTTCATATCATTTCTTACTTTACCATTAATATTTGAGTTATTTATATGTTCTAATACCTTAGTCAGGGCTCAATAACATACATATTCATGTCATATTATGCCCTGCACAGATTAGTCACATATACACATATGTAGACACATATTTTCTGTTTCTTTGCAGAATCTTGATTAATATAATAAATTATTTCACTTCCTTTAGGTTAAGTATGTATTTTAACATTTTCTTCATATTTACTTTTAAACTGATGAGTTACATAATTCAGTTTGAAGATGTAAAGTGTTTAGATTTTCCTGTTTTACTTCTATTATTTATTTTTTATTCTATTGTAGTTGTAGAACACACTCCACATGTTTTCAATTCTTTTTGATATGTTCAAGTTTGTTTATGACCTGTGATGAGGTTGATTTTAACATATCATTTGTGGACACTTTGGAAAACATAGATATTATGCTCTTGTTAAGTGAATTATTCCATAAATGTTGGTTTTTTGTTGCTTTTTTAATACATATTTTTTATTGTAAAGATACTATACAGAGGGGCTACAGTTACATGAGTAAGGTAATGAGAACATTTTCTTTTGAACATTGTTACCCCCTCTGTTTTCCCCCTACCATTCCTTCCCTCCCTACCTCCCCAACTCCTCCCTCCCCTCCCCGAAGTTGTCTTATACATCTCATTGTTACAATGGGTCAACCTGTATACCTATTTCAGCATCTTGTTATTTCCCTTCCCCTCTCCAAATTAGAAAAATGTGTATACAAGATGTAGGGCACTTGAATCAACTACAGTGAAAACAGGGTTATACCATGGGGGAAAAACATACAAAAGAAACAAAAAAAATCACATAGTATGTTATAAGTACATTAAAGTGTTGTTATTTTTTGGTGTGAGTCCTAGGACTTGAACTCAGAGCCTGGGCACTGTCTCTGAGCTTCTTTTGCTCAAAGACAGCACGTGAGCACTTGAGCCACAGCACCACTTCCAGCCTTTTCTGTTTATGTGGTACTGAGGAATTGAACCCAGAGCTTCATGCATGCTAGGCAAGCACTCTACCACTAAGCCACATTCCCAGTCCTAAATGTTGGTTTTATCTGATTAGTTAGTAAATATGTATATTGCAGAATTCACATAGTTGGATCTTATTTTCAATTACTTGTCAATTTCCTTTTTCAACTGTTTCTGACTGTATCATGCCTTGTGCAAAATTTATATAGTTTTCAATGACTATTTCTTCAAATTAAAAATATTTGAAGAATTATTAAAAATATATCCCTTACCATCTTCATGTTATGTTTACAGGATTTTGATGACACAAATCTTAGATTTAAAAAAAATTGTAAAAAAATTATAGCTCCAAAATGCTCTGAGGTTCGAATATGAAATATTCAAATTTTCAATATTCAATATTCAAATATTCAATATTCTCATGTGTTAAATGTTTGATGACCTGAAAATATGGTCTGTTTTGGAGAATGTTCTATGGGCTATGAGGAAAAGGTACACTGTGCCGCCGATGGGTGAAAAATTCTGTAGATGTCTCTTAGGTCTACTTGGTCTATGGTGTCATTTAAATCTTAGATTTCTTTGTTGAGATATTGTGTAGATGACATATCCATAATGAGAGTGGATATTGAAGTCTTCATCTACCATTGTGTTGGGGTCTAGGTGGGAGTTTAAGTCCAGTAGTGTTTGTTTGACAAAGTTGGGTGCTCTGGCATTTGGTGAACGGATGTTGAGAATTGATATCTTCTTGGTGGAGAGTTTCAAAGAGACTTTCTTTATCTCTTCTAATTTTGATTTGAAATCTACTTGTTTCTGATATTAATTAGTATTAGTACTAGAGTCTAGTATTACTACTATGAGGTCTTTTGCTTGAAAGTTTGTTTTTCATTTCAAAAGATTTATTAATAAGTTTTTTTATTGTAAAAATACTGTACAGAGAGGTTAGCTACATGAGCAAGGTTATGAGCACATTTCCTATCAAGCATTGTTGCCTCCTCCTTTGTTTTTCCCCTATCATACCTTCCCTCCGATCTCTACAACTACACTCCCACCACCCCTGCTTGAAAGATTTTCCCCCCAACTTTCACCTTAAGGAAATGTTTGTTTTTGTCAGTTAGATGTGTCTCTTATAGACAGATGATTGAGTCTTGTCTTTTGATTCAATTTGCAATTTTATATCTTTTGACCAAAGAATCGAGTCTACTAATATTGTGTGATAATGGAGAAGTATACAGTATTTCCTGTTATCTTCTTCTCCCTTCCATTCTGGTTCTGTACTTCTTCCTGCTTCTCCTGTTTATCTACTCATCTGGCAAGATCTGTTTTCAAGACTTAAAAAAATAATTTGTGTGCAAGATGTCTTTGAGTATCTTCTCCATTGCTGGTTTAGTAGCAATAAATTTAGTTTTTTGTTTATCATGGAATGTTTTGATGTACCTTTCAGTTGTGAATGAAAGCTTGGCTGGACAGAATATGTTGGGTTGGCAGTTGTTTATTTTCAGTGCCTGAAATACATCATTCCAAGCCACCTTGCATTTATGCCATTATTTTGATAGGTTTTCCTTTGTAAGTGACCCGTCTTTTCTCATGTAGAGCTTTAATTATCCTCTATTTTCTTTGCTTAATGTTTTAACTCTAATATATTGTAGAAGGTTCTTTTCTGATCTGTGTGGTTTTCTAAAAAAGACTTGTACATGAATAGGCCACTCTTTATCAAAGTTTAGGATGTTTTTGCTGTTATTCTGAAAAATGTATTTTCTATGCCTTTAACTATCTGCTCTTCAACTTCCTCAATACTCATCAGATGTAAATTTGTGTTTTCAACTGAGTCCTGAACTTCTTGCAAACTCCTTTATAATTCTTGGATTTTTTTTTTTGTATCTTTATTGCCTCTCTATTTACTCTGCCTTCAAGCAAAGAAACTCTGCTTCACATCATCTATTTTACAGGTGAAGCTTTCTACTTAATTTTTTAAATTGGCCTTCCATTGATTTTTTTAAAGATTTCTTTTTATTGAGGTCCCTTTTCAAGTCATGCATTAACCTTCTTACTTCCCTAATTTATCTGTGCCTTCTTTTTCTTTCTTAACAGTAAAGCTGTATTTTCATTGAATCTTAGTTGTATTGTGTTATGCAGTTTTAAAATTCAACTGTCCCTAATCTAATTCTTAAATACACATTTTCCTTCTCTCTTTCTCTCTCTCTCTCTCTCTCTCACTCTCTCTGACACACATTTATTAAAATGATTAAATCTGTGTATATCTACTAAACTTATTGCTGCTTAAGTATCTTTTTTTGTTGTTGTTGGTCATGGGGCTTAAACACTGGGCTCTTCAGCTCAAGGCTAGTGCTCTACCACTTAAGCCACAGCGCCACTTCCTGTTTTCTGGTGGTTTATTGGAGATAAGAGTCTCATGGACTTTCCTGCAAGGGCTGGCTTTGAACTGCAATACTCAGATCTCAGCTTCTTGAGTAGCTAGAATTATAGGTGTGAGCCACTGGTGCTCGGCTTATTCAAATATCCTAAATGGGAAAAGTGTCTTTTCCTTTTTTTCTTTTTCATTTATTTATTTTTGTTTTGTTTTTTTGGGTCCGGTCGTGTCACTTGTATTTGGGATTGAATTCAGCACCCTATGCTTATTAGGCAAGTTTGCATCCACTTGACACAAACTCCAACCCATTTTGTTCAGCTTGATTTTTGGATATTGTCTCTCATTTGCCCAGATAAATTCCAAGTAACTGGGTCCACATAGAAATTATCATGACTGGGGACTGGGAAGGTAGTAGAGTGCTTGCCTTGCATGCCTGAGGCCCTGGGTTCAATTCCTCAGCATCACATAAGGAGAAAAAACCAGAAGTGGCGCTGTGGCTCAAGTGGTAGAGTGCTCGCCTTGAGCTGAAGAGCTGAGGGACAGGACCCAAATTATCATGATTGACTTGTTTGTTGAGATTGGGTCTTGTTTTTAGCCCAGGATGGGCTTGAACCACAATCTTCTGGATCTCTTCATTCTGACTAGATAGCATTACAAACATTAGAACTATGCAAAGTTATTTACCCTTTTTGTAAATGGTGCAAATTGAAAGGGGAAAATCCCTAATATTCTGCATGTAGTGAAATAAAAGCTTGAAACATGACATTTAGTCTCAGCAAGTTTGACATAAGAAATTTTCTAGGAAATAGACTGCAATTGACAATCAATGCTATGGTCTGATATTATGCCTCACTTTTAGACTATGTAGATTAATCAAATGTTAGCATGCCCAAGAAACTGCATAATTCAACTTCTCTTTCACAATAGAATTTTGGGGGCAAAAGAAGACTTAGAAATATTGTGACCATATTAAAGTGTTGTATTGTTAAATTATTCTACAGTACTGATTATGCTGAGATGCCATTTTCATTTCCAATTCTCCTTGATGTATATAAGAAAGAACAGTAGATTTCTGCTTCATGGCCCATGGGATTTCTGTAGTGCTTCTCCAATACATAGCCTGGCTCACACAAAGTCATCCCAATTCCATTCCACTCCCTGGTCCCTGTGGTAACCAGGAACCAGCAAGCGATGAAGCAGAAGGATCTTTTATGCTTGAAAACACTCAGATACAACTAATACTCTTATTTTCCAATAACATCTTTAAAATTTAGATTGTCCTCTTCAACTTTATAAATTAACAGATTTATATTAACTACATAGAGTAATGCATAGTCTATATAAAAATGTAAGATAGAATGATCATCAAATTTTGTAGGCTAATTCAGACCTTGAAGGCAGAAGTGGTTTTTGGAGACAGATAAACATCATAACTGCTTTCATTAATGGATTTACTTCACCATGGCTGTGTGCTGTGACTGTGGCTTTCCTTCTCTCTTTTCTTTCTTTCTTGCTTTCTCTTTCTTTCTTTCTTTCTTTCTTACTGTCTGTCTTTCTTTCTTTTTTTTTTTTTGGTTGGTCATAAGGCTTGAACTCTGGGCCTGGTTGCTGTCCCTGAGCTCTTCAGCTCAAGGCAAGCACTCTACCACTTGAGCCACAGCGCCACTTTCAGTTTTCTGGTGGTTAATTGGAGATAAGCGTCTCATGGACTTTCCTGCCTGGGCTGGCTTTGAACTGCGATCCTCAGATCTCAGCCTCCTGAATAGCTAGGATCACAGGCATAAGCTACTGGCACCTGGCAAGAGGATTTTCTTTGTGGGTTTTATTTTTGCTGTTGTTGTTTTTGTCAGTTGTGGGGCTTGAACTCTGGGCCTGGGTGCTGTTCCTGAGCTATTTAGATCAAAGGCAAGTGCTCTATGGTGGCTTTCTTTATTTCATGTGTGTGTATGTAGAGATATGCCCTTGTTTTTCTTTTCTTAGGATTCATAAAGTAAACTAGGGATTTTCATATTGAAATCGACAGTGCATTTGAGCAAGTGTCATTCTCCATTCTATGGCCTCCCTGCTCTACTTTGTCTTCCTCTATTTAAAACAATACTTGAGGGTTTCGTTCTGTGCCCAAAGACTCTAAATGACTGAATGTGAAAAGAGAATAAGTCTAATTTTGTCAAAATTTTAGCTTTATTAAGAATATTTTTCAGAAGTGACATTGTAGTGGTACAGTGTTAACCTTGAGCACAGAGAGGCTCAAGGACCTGAGTTCAAGCCCCAGGCCCTGAGTTCAAGCCTCAGGACCAGAAAAAAAAAAAAAATTTTCTTTTTGTTGTTGTTGGTGTTATAGTTTTTGTTACGGTTTTTCTCATACCAGCATCCAAATTGTGGCCCTTTAATTTATAAGCAATAAAACCTCCTGTTGCTGGTTTAGAATTCAATGCATTGTGAAAAATGCTGACTCTGGATTCTATAATTGGGAAATATAATAAAATAACATGTAATTAGTATTGTATAATAAAGCGAATGTAATTATACAACAAATGAATATAAAACTTTCTAGAACCCCTAGTTCACTTGTCAGGCATTTGCTCTTCTTGACTGTGACATTCCTATGCCAACTCATCTCTTTTATGTTCTGTCTTTTTAATTTCATCAGCCTCTTCCACGTATGGCCCTCCCTTTGTTCCCGCACTTGTCATTGGGCCTGAGAGAATGATACCTGGTGCCTTGCTGTGAGATGCCTGGAAGAGGACGGAGCCCCAAGCAGACGGCCTGTGCTGCCTCAGCCCTGAGTGGCTTAAGGCCTAGGGCCCCAACTGCCTAGAAGTCCAGCTGATCCCGGTCCAAAAAGAAGCTGGGAGCAGGTCTGGGGAAGTGTCCACGCTGAGCGTCATCCCAGCGCCGTCCCAGGCACAGGAACAAAATGCACTTTATTGAATGCAGAACTGTCCTCCAGACATAAGCTCTTACATGGCCAGTGAGCTTGTCTTTGTGAAGGCCATGAAACAATGTGGCCTAGTTGTCTTTGCCAGAGGGCCTGAGTTGAGGAAAAATCCCCAGCACCTGCAGAGAGGCACTGTGCTCACTACTCAACACCTATGTGACTCCAGTTCTTCTCCTTGAGCGGGAGTGAATAAAATCAGTCTCTCTTCTTGCCAAGATGGTACAGGGTCTGCACATGTTACACAGGCATCAGATCTTGCTACTGTAGGGTTAAAAGACTGGGAAGAAATGGCAAGGACAAAGGGGAAGGGATAGAGTGAAGGGTCAGGGGTGGAGAGAGCTGGGGGTGACAGGATCTGGGGAACGGCAGAGACTGGGCCTCATTTTTCCAGACTTGAGCGATGATGCATTTAGATGACCCAGATGTCTAGCTGGTCATCCTTAGCAGGCCTTGTAGAAGAAAGGGATTCAGTAGTCGCCCAGACGTTCAGCCTCCTCCTCCTCATGCACTTTCTGGAAGTCAGGCAGCACTGGCTCTATGTACGGTGGGGTTCTCCAGGGGTGAAGCTACCTCTATCCCTCCTCCTGCAGGAGGTCTACTTCTTCAGAGTCATCTTCACAGCCTGGCTCAGATTCCTGGGGGCCACTGGGACCTAAGAGGGCCCTGCGGGTGGGTTCCAAGAGCTGTCTGCACTTGCCCTGCTTCTGCAGAGAAGCAGAGGCTACAAAAAAGTAGCTTTATTCTTTTGAGATTAACATTTCAGGGGCTGGGAAGGTGGCTCAGTGGTAGAGCACTTGCCTTGCATGCCAGAGGCCCTGGGTTCGATTCCTCAGTACCACATAAGAAAAAAGCTGGAAGTGGTGCTGTGGCTCAAGTGGTAGCGTGCTAGCCTTGAGCTGAAGAGCTGAGGGACAGCACCCAGGCCCAGAGTTCAGGCCCCACAACCGGACCAAAAAAAAAAAAAGAGATTAACATTTCATTAATTGAGTGAAACAGGGGATTTTTAGACTGCAGCCTAATTATTTGCTGTTTGTGTTAGTGTTAGTGTCTTCAAGGACCAATTTGTTTATCTTCTTGTAATTCAGCTTTCACTTATTTATTCATGTTCTCATTCTGAAACTTTGCCTTAATTTTTTTCAAGCTTCTCTTTCTATATAAATTTATATCACTCAGATAAGGTTGATAGAGACATTAAAAAAACATGATACTCTAATCAGGTACAAGGAAAAAATAAACTTTTCACATTAGCTTATAAGCAGTTAAAGAATATAAATCACCTCAATAGTAGGCCAGGTCAATTTTTCTTTTAGGTGCTGAGGATCAAACTTAGCATCTTATACGTTGTAAACAGGCATTCTACCACTCTACCACAGAGCTACACCTCGAGTACAGGCCAGACATGTTTTGCTCCTGCATCATTCATAATAGAGTGAGGTGGGAAATGTTGAATAAACTTTCCATTTAATTCTATGAGCTAGCCTTCTTCAGTGCAGTTTATTAGCAATGATTTGCTTAATGTTAACTCCTGCTGACCTACTGGTTTATGAAATAATATCTGGAAAAAACTTGTTTAATTCTCAATTTTTTTCGAATTCCAAGGGAATTCACCTATCAACTTACTTTCAGGAAGACTCAATTATAATAAGACTTTGCTTTTTGACTGACCACTTTACACTATGCACCTGCAACTCTTTACTGCACATTCAGAGGACTTAGTGTTTTTAAATTTTCTGTTAGCCCTAATCTCCTATTGCTTTGGAAACATCCTTTTCAGATAAGAGAGCTTTTTATTACTACTGAGTGTAAGCCAAAGGTGGGTAAATGCTAAAGTCTATTTTGTCTATGACATGTGTATCATATGTAATTTATGTAGTATATATACATATGTGTAATTATCTACATCATATATCATGCATTATTTTATATGTATATACATATATATTTGTGTATCTATATACACATATATACATACACCATTATACTTTTTCTCCTTTTCATGGCCAACTACTATTTTTCTGTGTGTAATAATCATATTTCATTTGAAATATAATCATGTCTCTAACAAAGTAACTCTAGTCCTCATCTAGTCTCACCTATTCTATTTACTAATTATGAAACTTTTCATAAGCATTTAAAAATTTAACTTGGACATGGAAATATTTTAATAATTTTAGAGCTATAATTAATATGTTATCATTTTCATGATCTTTGGAATATAATGCTCATCTCTGTGTGGCCTCCATTCCAGAAGATGTGGACAGAAGTTTGCATAATTAATATTTTCCTAGTGAGAAAAATAAAGGTGGCTTAGTGGTAGAGTGCTTGCTTAGCATGCATGAAGCCCTGGTTTCAATTCCTCAGTAGCACATAAACAGAAAAAGCCGGAGTGGTGCTAGCACTAACCCTGAGTAAAAGAAGCTTGGGGACAGTGCCCAGGCCCTGAGGTCAAGCCCCATGACTGGCAAAAATAAAAAAAATAAAAATAAAAATAAAGGTCCTTCTTTGGTTCAAAAACTCTAGTATAAGACCATATCATCAAATGATCATCTTCTCTTTTTGGATGTTGATGTTGGGGTATGTTACTTTCTCATCACTGTGACAAAATTGCTAAGAAATTTAGTTCAAAGGAAGGAGGATCCATTTTGGCTCATGCTGTCAGTTGCTTGGTTCACCATCAGCTGGTTCCATTGCTACCAGGCTTGGGATGCAGTGGAACATCATGTGGTGGAGGAAGCTGTTCCTGTGGTAACTGTGTTCTTCAGAGAAATATCTCCTTAAGGAATCATTTAAATACAAGTCCTCATCTTTGCATCTTCTACTAGGAAACATCATCTAATCCAAATTTTAATTGAGTAGTGTCAAGTAGCATTAGCAATGTAGGATGAAATAAACTAGTGGAAGAGAGAGATTGAGAGGTATTGAGAGAGAGAGAGAGAGAGAGAGAGAGAGAGAGAGAGAGAGAGAGAGAGAGAGAGAGAGAGAGAGAGAGAGAGAGAGAGAGAGGAGGATCTCTTTGTACTTCTGGCCTATTTATCTCTCAAAGTCCACACCTTTGTTTTGGGAAGTGAGTGCTAGAGTTTAAAGATGTATCCCCAATCTCATGTGCTAATGATATTTGGAGATGAGACTTTTTGGAGGTAGTTAGGATTAGATGAGTTTGTAAGGGTGAGATACCCCCCTCCCCCCTTAACACCCCCCCCCCCCGCCAAATAGCACTCTCTGGCTTCATAAGAAGAGAAAGTGCTAGCATACTGACCATGTGATGCCCATGTGTGCACTAATGTGACAAGGAGGCCTTTGTCAGCGACAGAGTTGAGGTCAGCTCTATCCCTTGGACTTCCTGGGCTCTAGAATGGAGACAAATGAACTTCTACTCCTGAGAATTCACCTGCTCTCCAGTATTTTGTTCTAGCAATAGTCTGTCTCTGAACAAACATAAGCAAATACTCATATTTCAATTTAATTAAGGACTGAGAAGATTTCAATGTATTATCTTTGGGAGTTCCCGAACATTGAATCTAGGCACAGCAAGGTGGAGTTTTAAAATTCCTGCTAGTGTGCAGGCTCACCATTTGGACTCAAATACCAGCTTGCCTGGGGTCCTATCTCTACTTAGAAAGTTACTAGCCATTCCACTTTGGACACATGGAAAATGGAAATAGAATCCCTGATCTTCAAACCCTCAATGTCACATGGTGGAGACACAATGTAGTTGTGAGTCACTCACTGATAGGCAATTTCAAGTCAGTTGTCCTTGTGTGTCCGTCCTGCATTCGTGTAGCCCACTGGGAAGCAGGATGAAAATGCAGAGAAAACTACTGGAAGGAAAGAGAACATCAGGTAGGGCTGGCCGAATATGATTATGGGATGTGGGAGGAGCCATCCTATACTCTGTTCTTAAACCAGAATAAAAGTTGTATGAGTTGGATATTAGAATGGGACTTTAGTGAATGCCTGTAATCCTAGCACATGAGAAGCTAAGGCAGGAGGATCTTGAGTTTAAGGCCAGCCTGGGCTGTGTAGTGAGACCTTGTTAATAAAAATCAAATAAATAACAAAACTAGATATTGGTGTCTTCTATTTGAAAAGTAAGGTGGAAAGGAAGAGCTTCCAGGGTGAGTTCTTTAAGGGGTTGAGAGACCTCTCTATATACAAGGCTCTTCACACCGAGTCTGCCGCACGGTGTCTAATCATATAACTCTTGATCATCGCCACCTACTTGAGTCAAATCCTTGGTGTGTCAGGGGTAGGTGGGACATGGAAAACCACATGAATAGTGCTGTCACTTGAGAGCAGCAATGGGCCACTTTCTCTCAGCGCTGATGGAATTGTGTGACATACAATTACCCTGGGCTTGGTTTTCTTTTCAGTCTTAGAAGACAGGGTATAATTTCAATAAGATGAAAGGAGGCTTGAAAGCCCCTGATGACAAAGAGCATCAGGCCACCCTGGTATGTCTGTGTTTCCTGTGACTGTTCTAAGGAATCCAGGCGATGCACTCTGCAGCGAAAGGGGCAGCCCTGGGGCACAGAGGTGACACCTTCCCCTCCCCTCTAGCTGAGTCCTCTTGCTGTAGAGAAGAGCGCTGGCAGTGGCGTGATACAAGTATGTTTTAGGAAAACTTTTATGACTATCCTGATCTTTCTTCCACTAAGGTGGCAACTCTGATTTTTTTTTTTTGTCGGTCGTGGGGCTTGAACTCTGGGCCTGGGAGCTGTCCTTCAGCTCTTCAGCTCAAGGCGAGCACTCTACCACTTGAGCCACAGCACCACTTCCGGTTTTCTGGTGGTTTATTGGAGATAGGAGTCTCACAGTCTTTCCTGCCCGGGCTGGCCTAGAACCGTGATCCTCAGATCTCAGCCTCCTGAGTAGCTAGGATTACAGGTGTGAGCCACCAGCACCCGGCGCAACTCTGATTTCTTAAGTTGTCTAATAGTTTCTAGTTTTGAATCAATTAAAGTGGATACATCCCTAGCTCTGTTTTAGAAAGAAAATAGACAAATGCTTACCATAAACATTCCATTAAATAAATATATACACAGAACCCGTCCTTCCACCTTACTTTTTAAGCAGAGGACACCAATGTCTAACTTGACTTGTATGTGTGTGTACGCATGTATGTATATATGTATTGACAAGGTCTCACTATGCAGCCCAAGCTGGCCTTAAACTCAGGATCCTCCTGACAGCCTCTCCAATGCTGGGATTTTATAGGCATGTGCCACCTGTCCAGTTCTCATATCTAAGTAATACATCTCCTGTTTGGGTTTAAGAACATAGCACAGAGTGTAGGACTTTCTCCCATACCCCATAGTCACATTCTGCCAGTCCTACCTGATGTTTTCTTCCCTTCCAATAGTTTTCTCCATATTTTCATCCTACTTCCCAGTGGATCACACAGATGCAGGAAGGACACACAAGTACAATTGACTTGAAGTTGTCCACCAGTGAGTGACTATTCCATTTTATTTCCATCTTTTTTGAATATATATTTTATTGTAAAGATACTGTACAAAGTTATTTCCATCTTGCAAACAACAACTTTCACTGACTCCATCTCTCCTGGCAAGTTGTTGAGAAAATAACTATTTCAGAAGATGGTACAGTAAACCCAGAGAGTTGTTAGATTCCTCAGAGGGAGTGTGAAATCCCCATGGAGATTTGAGAAAATAGGTCCAGCTTGGACCCTAGTTAGCACTTACTAGGTACTGTTGCCACTGGCATCAGTAGCTCACACCTGTAATCCTGGCTATGCAGGAGGCTGAGATCTGAGGATCACAAACTGCAGGCAGCCCAGGCATGAAAAGTCCATGAGACTCTTAGCTCCAATAGACTACCAAAAAACCTGGAAGTGGAGTTGTGGCTTAAGTGGTAGAACTCTAGCCTTGAGCACAAAAGCTGAGGCCATGAGTTCAAGCCCTAAGACTGGTACACACACACACACACACACACACACACACACACACACACACACACACACACACACACACACACACACACAATTTAGTGGATGGTGCTCCATTTGTCCATCACAATCCCAAGGAGACAGTTGTTAATGATACCAGTATGAATGAACCCTATTCTCTGATGAATTTGTAGCAGTAGAATGGCATTCCTGAGGTCTCAGAGCTAGTTAAGGCACACCTGACATTTAACCCACGTCTGTCTTATGCCAAAGTCTATAATCTCCAGAACTCTGCAACCTTTGGATGGAACTTTTTGCAGGACTATAGAAAAGATTTTTATTTCCCCCTCAAGCAGCTAGCAAGCACAGAATGAAATGGAATGTATGCAATAACATCTTGTGTCTATACTTAAAAATTTCTCCATTTTTGTTTATAAAAGAGGACAAATGAGGAGTCTGATTTTTACCATCTGAGGGAAGACTCATGTGGGTAAAATTTTGTCCTAAGGTTTAGTCAAGATCTTTCCCTGAAGATGATGATCTGGAGATATGAATTTTACTTTAAAAAGCACAAATAGCTGGGCTATTTAGGAGGCTGAGATCTGAGGATCACAGTTCAAAGCCATCCTGGGCAGAAACATCCATGAGACTCATCTCCAATTAACCACCAGAAAAGCAGAAGTGACACCATGGCTCAAGTAGTAGAGTACTAGTCTTGAGCTGAAGAGCTCTGGGACAGCACCCAGGCTCAGAGTTCAAGACCCATGGCAGCCAAAAAGAAAAAAAAGGCACAAATAAAATACTAAGTGCAGTTCCCCCAGGTGAAGAGTAAACGGGGCATGGGCAATCATTTGGTGTTGGAGATATTGTGGATTATTACCAACGTTTTTATTGAGTGAGGGATGCATTTTCTTCTAAGAAGAGTGGAGCTGTGGATTTCATCTTGTGACATCCTTAATCGTTGCTGATTTCCTTTTTCTCCTAACATGATTTGCCACCTGTCGTGTTCTAGAATCAGCATGGAGCCAGGTGGATGCTGGGTTCACGCACCTGTAATCTTAGCTAGTCAGGAGGCTGAGATTGGAGGACCACCATTTGAAGCCATCCTGGGCAAGAAAGTCCATCAGACTTTCCAAAAAAAAAAGGCAGAAGTGAAGTTGTGTGGCTCAAATGGTGGAGCACTAGTCTTGAACAATAAACCTTAGAGACAGGGCCCAGGCCCTGAGTTCAAGTCCCAGGACCAGTGCGCATGCACACACACACACACACACACACACACACACACACACACGCGCGTGCACACACACACACACACACACACACACTAGCCTCCTGGAAGGGTGTTGTGATAAGAGACTAGAAATGTAAGGATGAGAGATGTTCCATTAGCTCTCTGGATCTGCCAATGAGGAGAGACACATAAGCAATCACTTCTACCACTGAGGCCCACATGCACAAGCGGCCATGTGTGTGTCTCTGTGATTACAGATATCATGGGCTAATTCTGTTGGTCAGTGACAAATGACTCTCAGGGTCAGAATAGGCTTTCCTAAATGAAGACAATAGAGAAGGTCATTTCAAGGCATGGACAAATATGGCGGTTGGCTTGGAGGTGTAAATAAGTGTGTTCTTGTTCAAGGATAGTGAGAAGCCTGTCATTTTTCTTTTCTTTGCAGTGCTAGGGAATCACATCCAGGGCCTGGGCATGTTGGGCAAATTCTTTGTCACTGAGCTCTATCACCAGCTTAGGAGATCGAGACATTTGTGATTGGATTGCTAGCTGTAAATGGGAGCTAGAGAAGGTGGAGGGAGGGACCAGTATGGTTTAGGACAGATTCAGCAAATCTCTTCTTAATTTTTTTGGTGCCAGTCCTGGGGCTTGAACTCAGGGCCTGGGCACTGTCCCCGAGCTTTTTTGCTCAAGGCTATCACTACCACTTGAGCCACAGCTCCATTTCCAGCTTTTTGTTGGGGGAGCAGGTAGTTAATTGAAGATAAAAGAGTCTCACAAATTTTCCTTCCCAGGTTGACTTTGAACTATGATCTTTAGATCTCAGCCTCATGAGTAGCTAAGATTATAGGTGAGAGTCACCAGTTCCTAGCTAAATCTCTTCTGTTTTAAACCCAGTCTCATAACTGTAAAAGCAGGAAGACTATACTGTAGTATATTTTTATGACAACTCATTTTGCACAAAGGTTCATATTATCAAATACTCAAGCATCTAAGAGGTGACTCTGATTTTTTTTAGGGGTGATTCTGATTAAGACGCATTATACCATAAATGGACAAGCTAAATTGAATGTAATAAGTCTGGGAGACAGCGAAGGCAGGTGTCATTGTTCAAAAAGAAATGCACTCATTACCTGACTTACAAAATGGTAACCCCTCCATACATCACCCTTATAATAACAATAAAAATATTTAATAAGGGCTGGGAAGGTGGCTTAGTGGTAGAGTGCTTACCTAGTATGCATGAAGCACTGTGTTTGATTCCTTAGTACCACATCAACAGAAATAGCTGAAAGTGGTGTTGTGGCTTAAGTGGTAGAGTGCTAGCCTTGAGCAAAAGAAGCTCAGGGACAGTGCCCTGACCCTGACTCCAAGCCCCAGGACTGGCAAAAAAAAAATAATAAAATGCACAAAGGAAGAATATAATATATTCTTTTAGTATGGCTAATCTTTGTTTCTGAACTCCCCAATAGAATCACACTCTAGAAAGTAAAGATACTTTTATTTATTTATTTTTTTTGGGGGTCCGGTTGTGGGGCCTGAACTCTGGGCCTGGGCACTGATCCTCAGCTCTTCAGCTCAAGGCTAGCACTCTACCACTTAAGCCATAGCGCCACTTCTGGCTTTTTTTTTCTGCTTATGTGGTGCTGAGGAATCGAACTCAGGGCCTCAAGCATGCAAGGCAAGCACTCTACCACTGAGCCATCTTCCCAGCCCAAGATACTTTTTTTTTTTCCACAATCACAATCTGGAAGTGTCTGGTAAATTGTTTTGACTACTTTCTTGTTCTTTTAGGGGAAGATACTCAAAAACACTAGAAGAGAACATAGGAAAAGAGTGAATTTATAGAAGTCCCTCTTTCTTTCTTTCTTTCTTTCTTTCTTTCTTTCTTTCTTTCTTTCTTTCTTCCTTCCTTCCTTCCTTCCTTTCTTTCTTTCTTTCCTTCCCTCCCTCCCTCCCTCCCTCCCTTCCTCTCTCCTCCCTTCCCACCCTCTTTCTTCTTTCTGTTGGTTGTGTGGCCTGAACTCTGGGCCTGGGTGCTGTCCCTCAGCTCTTCAGCTCAAGGCTAGCGCTCTACCACTTGAGCTACAGAGTCACTTCCAGCTTTTTCTGCTTATGTGATGCTGAGGAATCGAACCCAGGGCCTCATGCATGCAAGGCAAGCACTCTACCACTGAGCCACCTTCCCTTCTCCCACCCCCATCCCCCTTGTTTCTTTTATCTGGGTAAATTCTATGAGTAAAAGTGGGTCTGTGCCAAGGAACCATTGCTGGTTCACTTGCAGTGATTTGCAAGAGACTACGTTATACTTACAAAGTGTGTGTGTGTGTGTGTGTGTGTGTGTGTGTGTGTGTGTGTGTGTGTGTGTGTGTGAGTAGTGGGGCTTGACCTCTGGGTCTGGGCACTGTCCCTCAGCTCTTCAGCTCAAGGTAAGCATTCTACCACTTGAGACACAGAGCCATTTCCTGTTTTCTGGTGGTTTATTGGAGGTAAGAGTCTCACAGACTTTCTTTCCCTGGGCCAGCTTTGAACCATGATCCTCAGATCTCAGCCTCCTTAATAGCTAGTATTACAGGTGTGAGCCACCAGTGCACAGCCATACTTACAAGCTTTGAAATGGACTCTAAGAAAGTCTTCGAAGACCAACGAAGAAAACACTGCATATGATTATTCACAGGGCTTCCATGCCACTCCAATCTATTTACTATTCAATTCATGGTGACAGTTGAGCAAGCAAGAAATAATAGTGGGGAGGAGACTGCTCTTGGAAATCTTGCTCAGGAAATCACTATATCTCTGAATGGAAAAAAGGAACAGCTCTGGAACCACCCAGATACCTCCTCAGATGGTCTGCGAGATCTGGGTGCTTGATCTGAGGCACACAGAGGCACACAGGCCTGGCTTCTTGACAGTGCAGAAGGGTCCCCAGAGAAAGGAGGTTTAGACACCAGGGAGAGATTGTTTTCATTGAATACTTTCCAGAGAAGTGAAACTGTAATAGGAGGGCTTAATTGTAAATGCTAAAAGGAGCTAATAAAAGACAAATACAAAAACATACTTCAAATTCCAAGGAGAGGAAAAAAAAAAAACCCAACCCAAACTAGCAGCAACTCTTTGCTTTGACTCCTATGTGTGTTGATGGAATCCAGCCAGCCCAAGAAAGCACAGGGCTGCTCATTATTTAGGAAGAGGAATTACTTACTAGCAAATCTGGACCATTTTGTGGATCTTATTTATTCAATGCCCCTCTTTCACGTTCTTGAATTTTTCTGAGACAAGGCCTCTCCCTGTGGCAGGCTTACACATAGCCACATTCACTTGACTTTGGATGACAAATGACACTTGAATTTGTCAGGTTGAAAGGTCAAGCAAGGCTTTTCTTCAGCAGTCAGCCAGACTCCTTCAAAGAATCTCAGTCATGAGAACATGCTAGGATCTGCACTCTGTGCCACTGCCTGTTCAGTCCTCATGGATGCTGAACGGGACCTGCATGGGGTGCCCAGTGTCTGATTCCATCAAAGGATTCCAACAGCCAGGGATTGAGAAAGGAAAGCATTCTGTAGCAGTTCACATAGTCAACACAGAATTGTGAGACAAACCTAAGTTAAAGACATTTTCTCCAGAGGACTATGCTATGGGAATAAGACCCTTGGCCAAAAGGTTTGGGACAAAGCAGTTGTAAATTTGTGTGTGTGTGTGTGTGTGTGTGTGTGTGTGTGTGTGTGTGTGTGTGTGTGTGTGTGTGTGTGTGTGTGTGCATGCACTCGCACTGGGTTTGAACTCAGGAACACATGCTATCAAGCTCCACCACTTATTTTTCCTTCCTTCCTTCCTTCCTTCCTTCCTTCCTTCCTTCCTTCCTTCCTTCCTTCCTTCCTTCCTTCCTTCCTCTCTCCCTCCCTCCTTCTCTCCCTCCTCCCTCCCTCTCTTCCCTCTCTCTTCCTCCCTCTTTCTCCCCCTCCCCTCCCCTCCCTGCCCCTCCCTTGCCTTTCCTTTTGACTCAAACGTTGTGCTTTTGCTCATTGGATGGCACTCTATCACTGGAGCCATGCGTCCAACTCCCAGTATTGGTTATTTATTTATTTATTATTATCAACTTTCTTAATTTTGCACAGGATAGTAAATATAGATACAACATTGATATTGCAGATTATATTCAAAGAGGTTAGGAAACTTGCATGCAGCCTGTGACTGGCAGAGCTGGAATTTGAACATAAATTCTTCTGATTTCAAAGCCATGGTATTGAACCACTATGAAATGCTGCATTTTGGGGGGGAGGGTCCAGTCGTGGGGCCTGAACTCTGGGCCTGGGTGCTGTCCCTCAGCTCTTCAGCTCAAGGCTAGCGCTCTACCACTTGAGCCACAGTGCCACTTCCGGCTTTTTTCTTTTTGCTTATGTGGTGCTGAGGAATTGAACCCAGGGCCTCACACATGCAAGGCAAGCGCTCTACCACTGAGCCACCTTCCCAGCCCTGAAGTGCTGCATTTATGGCACAGAAATTGGTCCTTTTCCCAGCACCAATGCCTCATGCATGCAATCCTAGCTACTTAGGAGGCAGGAAGGATTACAGATTGCTGCCAGTTTGGGTTAAGAAGCTAGCTAAATCCCATTACAATTAACAAGCTTGGCCTGGTAGTTCACAGCTGTAATCCTAGGTATGGACAAGGAATAGGAAGGAGGGGAGTTGCACTTACCTGTAAGGCTGGCACTACCACTGAGCCACACTTCACATCAGACCTTTTGATTGTTCATTGGCGTTGTGCTCTCAAAGACTTTTATGTTCAAATTGGCTTGGATCCTCCAGGTCTCAACCTTCAGAGTTGCTAAGATCACATGCATAAGCCACTGGCACCTTGCCTCATCCTGTTTTATTAAAATAGGTGTTAGTGGATTTCATTATATGGTTTTCATACATACTAATGCAGTGTATCTTGATCTTATTTAACCCTTTCTTGGATACCACAGTCTTTATTACTGTAACAATTTGAGTCTTGAGTTCAGGTAGAGTCAGTTTGTTTTTCTTTTTCAAAATTGTCTTGTCCATTCTAATGTCTTTGAATTTGTTTGAATTTCTCTATTTTAATAAAGCATGCTTGATTTTGAAGGGGATTGCACTGACTATGGAAAAACCAGAGGAGATTGAGTTTTTCAGTCTGTAATGACATGTCTCTCCATTTGTTTACACAGTGTTTAAGTTTTCTTGGAACATTAAAGAAGCTTTTGGATTGATTACAAATCACACACATAGCCGATCATGTTTATCTCTGAAATTTCATTTTAGTATGCTATTTTAAATGGTTTTCGTTTTTGTAACTAAATCTCTTGCTTATTTATTGCTAGGATATAGAAATGCAATTTATCTTTATCTTGTATTTACAGTAGTGATGAAATCACTTATTTATTCTAATCGTTTCTTTGTGTATTTCATGTTGTTTTCAATTGGAGTCTTACCTATTCCTTTCTAATCTTTTGTATCTTTTTTGTCTTATCTCACTGGCTTTGGTGCAAGGGGGAAATAATAGTGGGGAAATGCTTTGTGTGTTACTGAGCAGAGTGCTCAGGTCCTCATCATTGTCATGGTAGGCCCAGGGTGACCACTGATGGCCTTTTTCAGGTTGAGCGAGCTCCCTTCTATCTTAGATTTTTTGAGAATCTATTTTTGAGGATTTTGTTTATTTAAAAAAATATATAGGGCTGGGAAGGTGGCTGAGTGGTAGAGCACTTGCCTTGCATGCTTGAGGCCCTGGGTTTGATTCCTCAGCACCACATGTGCAAAAAGCAAAAAGCCGGAAGTGGCGCTGTGGCTCAAGTGGTTAGAGTGCTAGCCTTGAGCTGAAGAGCTGAGGGACAGCGCCCAGGCCCAGAGTTCAGGCCCATAACTGGACCCCCCCCCCCAAAATATAGAGAGATACTCATATTTTTTAATTTTAAGTACATTTCAGAAAAAAGAAGAATATATTACCTGGCAAAAAGAGAGACATTGGATAATGTTAAAGCAGTCAATTAATCAAAAGATATAATAGGACTGGGAGGGTGGCTCAGTGGTAGAAAATTGCCTTGCATGCATGATTCCTCAGCACCACATAAGTGGAAAAAGCCGGAAGTGGTGCTGTGGCTCAAGTGGTAGAGCACCAGCCTTACGCTGAAGAGCTGAGGGACAGCACCCAGGCCCAGAGTTCAGGCCCTACCACCGACCAAAAAAAAAAAAAGACATAATAATCATGTATGTGCATGCCCGTAACAAAGCTTGCAAATGCAGGAAGCATAAACTGGCCAGTTGAATAACTAAAGTTTGATCAGTATACAACTATAATTAGATATCTCGACACATTTGTCAACAATTTGGATACTTTTAAGAATGTAATATTTCATTTAAATTTCAATTAGCAAATATTAATTGTATAAAGGAATTTCACTGTGACATTTCCATATGTGTACATTTGGATCATATTTACCCTCTTATTACTATTTTTATTCCCCTGTCCTCTTTTTCAGTTCTGATAGGTATTATTATTCTGTGTTCACACATGTGTATGAAGCACTTCAGTCCTATTTACTCCCCCAAGCTTCTGCCACTCTCCCCACTGGCTTCCACCCTCAAATAGTCCTCTCATTTCTCCCGTTTTATACTTCTCTCCTCTCTCTCTCTGGTGGTGCGGCATCTTGAACTTTTGAACTCAGGACCTCAAGCTTGCTAGGCGAATGCTCTATTACTGAGCCATACCTTCACATTCAGCTCTGTTATTTGCTAGTTGTTCTTGAGATAAGGTCTCAGATCCTGACTAGTCACATGCCTTTACTACTATCCTCCCATTTCAGGCTTTCTTCATTGCTGAGATGATGGTTGTGTGCCAGCTTCTATGTGTTAAGATAAAGTTTCATGGATTTTTTCTGCAATGTTTTTTTTTTCCAGTTGCAGCCTCCCTCATAGCTTAGAGTGACAGGCATGAACTTCTCTGTCCAGCTGTGGGTTGAGAAAGGATCTTGAGAAGTTTGCTGGCTGGCTGGCCTTGAGCCACAATCCTCCCATTCTCAGACTCTGAAGTAGCTAGAGTTACAGGCATGAGCCACTAATGACTGGCTCATTCTTTGTTCTTTTCTTTTTTCCCCTCTACACACACACACACACACACACACACACACACACACACACACACACACGTACATATATATATATTGCTTTTCTTTAGCAGTACTGGAGTTTTGAACTCAGGGCTTCATTGTGCTCATGTGTTGCATTATGTCTTTGGATTACATCTTTTATAACTGCAACATTGTACCTGTTGGCACACTCATTTGCCCTTTTTCCCACTCTCACTCCCATCCTGATAACTGTGGTAACTATCCATCTACTCTCCACTGAACTTTTTCTTTTCTTTAAATTTTATGATCATGCAGTATTTTTCTGTCTGTATCTAATTTTTTCACTTTGCATAATATCCTCCACATGTTGTTTTTTTTACTTCTTTTCTTTTCTTTTTTTCCTTTCTTTCTTCTTCTTCTTTCTTTTTCTTTTTCTTTTTTTTTTTTTTTTTGTCAGTCATGGGGCCTGAACTCTGGGTCTGGGTGCTGTCCCTCAGCTCTTCAGATCAAGGCTAGCACTTAACCACCTGAGCCACAGCACCATTTCCAGTTTTCTGAGTGGTTAATTGGAGATAAGAGTCTCATGGACTTTCCTTTCTGAGCTGGCTTTGAAGCATGCTCCTCGGATCTCAGCCTCCTGAGTAGCTAGGATTACAGGTGTGAGATACTGGTGCCCAGCAACTGTTTCTTATAAATAGCATATATTTAGATATTTTATTAAGAAACATTGGTATTTTGGATGGTACTAGGGTTTGAATTCATGACTTTGCATTTGCTAGGCAAGTGCTCTGCCAGTTAAAATATATACACATGTGCGTGCGCGCGCGCGCGCGCACACACACACACACACACACACACACAAACATCCTTTCCCTGATCTTTCTCAATGAGGTCAATGAGAAAGATCTTAACTGATATGCTAGCCTACATTGGCTTTAAGACTGTTGAGTTTTAGATGAATTATTTTTCTCAAATGCGTGGCAGCTGCCTCATTCTTTTTGCTGCCAAAGGTGAGCAATATTTACATCCCCAGGTCCTCACAGGACTGGCCACTCTGGGATTAGTTGCCTTGTGACCTTGATTCTTGATAAATTCAAAGAAAAGTACTGACTTCAGATGAGCTACTGTTTCCTCACTGCTTGGGAGGGGGCACCACACGCTCTTCTAGTTTCTGCAACCTAAGTAGAAGCAGGAGCCTCCAGAGGCTTTCGCAGCACATGATTTATCTCAATGAGTTTTCAAAGTAGCCTCTAGCTGCATGTTAGGGAACAGGAGTAGAATAAATGGTAGTTTAGACAGCACAGGTCAGGATGGTGCTAGAGAAGAAGGGGACATGGGACATCTAGAATAAACTAGGAGAATTTGAAGATGGACCGAATGAAGGTAGTGAGGAACAGGCAGGAATCAAGGCTGAGTCCTGAGCCATGGCGGGATTGTTGGTGCCATTTACTGACAAGAAAATAGATTTGGGGTGGTGGGGGAGTGGAGTTCTAGATTGATCAGGTGAAGTTTTAGATTAAACGACTATATTAAGTTGGCCATTGGATATTCAAGTCCAGAACACAGGGGAGACTTCACCTGTGCGAATTATCATTGGTGCCTTGAGACTGGCTGGGCTTCCCCGGGGAAAGGACTGCTCATGATAAAGCCCCAGGATTGTCCAACATTTCATACAGGTTGGGGAAGGAAGAGGGAGGATAAAGGAGTCTGAGAAACAGTGGTTAAGGACACAGAGGAAGGATTTTATTGATCCCTTGAAAGAAAGTTTTAATCTAGATTTGTTTGGAAACCTTAAATCATAAAACACCACATTTGGGTCAGGTTAAACTTGAGATAGTAAAACTTAAATTAACGGTTTTAACTATACAGACTAGAGGACCTCTAACTGAAAGTGGGCCTGGTAGTGCACATCCACAATCCCTGCACTTAAGAAGCAGAAGCAGGAGGATGTTGAGCTCAAGGCCAGGCTGTATTACACAGCATGTGCCAGACTAGCCTGAGCTACACAACAAGACTTGATCTCATAAACCCAAATCAAAACTAAACCACCACCACCACAACTACCACCAGAAACAAAACCCTCCAAGTCTGGGGGTGAGGATCCTGCATTGATAAAAAGCAGAGGACAGGGGTGAGAACATCTCTTGGTCATAAATTAAGTCTCATAAGAAATCCTGATTTTTCAAGTCACATGGTGTGAGGACAAGCCTTCCATTTGACGCTTTGGTGACAAGGTATTTTGATGTTGCATGCTGGGACATCTTACTGAAACTTTTCAAGGCTTTCTGGATAGGTGCACATGTCAGGAGCTCGGTGCTCTTCTCTAAAGACTTGTTGCTTCTTCTCCTTGGAGGCAAATATGCTTTGGTCAGATGGGTTCCGGCTGCACAGTGCAGATTCCTGCTTTGGTCTCTGCATGTGTTGTTGTGAAATCAACTGGTTCTTCAGAGGAGATACGCTCCACTGGGAAAGAGAAATGTGCCTAAAGACACACACTAATGAGGCCGATTAGATGCTTTCATTGGTCGTGACCTTTCTACTTAACCCTGGAAATGTGTTGTGTTCTGCTTTGAAACTAAATCATAGACCTTACATTTCTTTTATTTTTGCCTCTCAATTGCACATAAGCTTACACTCATAAGATGGCTTAGCAATTTCCCAAAGCTTTGCATTTCAACTTTTTTATCCAGATAGCTAAGAACAATGTTATACTGTGTATGTGTGTGTGTGTGTGTGTGTGTGTGTGTGTGTGTGTGTGTGTGCGAGAAGAGAGAGAGAGAGAGAGAGAGAGAGAGAGAGAGAGAGAGAGAGAGAGAGAGAGAGAGAGAGAGAGAGAGAGAGAGAGAGTGCTGTGACAGGGTCTCTGGAGGAAGGGTGAGTTTTTGACTGAGAGGAGTAAATACTGTCAGTTCTACTTCCGTTTCCTAATGGCTCTGAAAGGAAGGCCACTATCAGATTCAAGAATGGAAGAAAACTTTTAGAAATAAACCCTGGTGGATGACACTGTACTACTTAGCTCCCAAATGATCATTTCTTTCTCTCTTGGCACATAACTTTGAGAGCCATCTTGATCGTTATCCTCTTGTTGGCACCAAAACACTATTTAGATCCAAATAGTTGTTTTGTACTTAGTTTACACATTTCTGTCATCTTGTGCCATTTTAAGGACATGGTACTCTCTGTCACCGCAGAGAATGGGCACCATGATAGCCCAGGGTCTTCAGTCCCTACACCAGCTATATCTTCAGAAGACCTATTGTCATCTTCCTGTTCTTTCATTCCTTTCCAGAAGGGGGAGCTATTGTTGGGCCCAGCAGCAAGGCCGCATTGACCCTGGAGCACCTGGAAATCCACTAAAAGGTATCTGCCATGTTTATTCTTCTTTAGATACCAGCCACAGCCAGTCATGGTGGTACATGTCTGTAATCCCAGCATTTTTTAAGCTGAAGTAGCAGAATAGCAAGTTCAAGGCCAGCCTGGGTTCTACAACAAAACTTTGTCTCAAAAATAATACATGAAGCTAGGTATCAGTGGCTCAAGCCTGTGACCCTAGTTACTCAGGAAGCTGAGATCTGAGGATTATAGTTTGAGCATAGCCAAGACAAAAAACTGTGAGACTTTTCTTTTTCAATTAATGACCAAAAAGCTGGAAGGGGAGCTGTGGCTCAAGTACAGCTTTGAGAGAAAAAACTAAGGGAGAACACCTTGGCTCTGAGTTGAAGCATCAGTACAAAAAAAAAAAAAAAAAGTAAAGTAAGTAAAACAAAGCAAGACAAAAAAATCCAGCTATAGCACTTATTCCCTTTGCACACTGCCACTGTTAGTGTTTTATTGTCTTGGTTTATTTCATGTGTTTTTCTTCATCTGAATGAGAGGTATGAATAACTAGACGTCATCTGGGATCACTAGCAAAGCTTTATCACCTGCCTTGCACCTAAGCCTGTGTTAGCTCAAGGCACTGCAGGGAAAGGTAGTCTATAAATGTAGTAAAATTTATTTATTTATTTGCTTGTTTGTTGTTTGTTTGTCAGTCCTGGGGCTTGAACTTGGGGCCTGGGCTCTGTCACTGAGCCTGTCTGTGCTCAAGGCAAATGCTCTATCACTTGAGCCACAGCATCACTTCCAGTTTTTTCTGTTTATGCATGCTAGGCAAACACCCTACCACTAAGCCACAATCCCAGCCCCAGAAAAAATATTTTAGAACTCAGAGGTCCAGCTAAGTGAGGAATCCACAGGATGAGAAGCATGATTCTGCCCTGTCTTTTAAGAGCTCCTGGAATTTGGCCTAAATGTGGAAAATGGATGATTGCCCCAAAGCTGTGCCAATTCCTGGGGTAACAGAAGAATTCTTTCTCATGGCCTCTTGTTCTCCATTCCTGCTTCCTTTATTGGCTTAAAATAAGAGTCGTCTTGCCATCTGTCAGGTACTAATTTTGTTCTGCGCTATGACAATCAAGTCACAGAACTTAACCCCTTCCTTTGGTTTATATATATATATATATATATATATATATATATATATATATATATATATATATATATATATATATATATATATATATACACACACACACACACACACACACAGAGATACACACCGGCATGCATAACCACACATACACAACACCTCTTAGGCCATGTATGTGAGCAGATTAGAGACTTTTTGAGAAAACAGAGTAGAATGCACTTCACAGCAGCACAATTTACATTTACTGTCTGATATTCTGATTGTACTATTCAGTGTTCCCCAGAAGAACAGAACTGGCAAGATATGTATGTGAATGTATTATATGTATGTGTGCGTATATATCTGCACCTCACTCCTTCTTAGCCAATGGGCTAGGCTGTGTCTGATTTTTGCTGATCTATGCTGGATGCTTTTCATAGCAAGCCTGTTACTTTTCTAAAATCGTAGCAACTCTGTCATAATGTCTGCCTTTTCCCATGTGGGATTCATTCCAAGACTCTTGTGGTGGCCTAAAACTATGGATAGATAGTACAAACTCTTCATATGCTATACTTCTTTCTTTACATATAGATATTATGTTTAAGGCATTTTCCTTCTTACTAAGAACTTACGATGCAAATCACTGTAACTTTTGCAGTTTGAGGTGTGATGTGAAAATTAGCATAGATTTATCTTTTTTCATGATTTCATGAATAGATTTGTTCTTCCCATTTTGTCCTATAAATATTTCTTTCCTTATTAATTCAAGAACTTTCACTCTTTTATGTAAAGGAAGTGACAGCTTCTCTGGCATTGCTGAATTGCCACCCTCACTAGCTTTTCACTATCAAGACATTATGAAATAAAGTCTCCTCGACCAGAAGCACTGAGATAACTGTGAGAGAGTAGATATGGTAAACTAAGTAACTAATGGATGATAGCATATATAGTGTGGATATCTGATACATAAGGTGATTCACATCCCCGGCAGCAAAGTATGAGATTTCTTCATGATATTCAGAATGCCATGCCAGCTACAACTTTTTCTACCTTTTTTGTTTTTGTTTTTGCCAGTCCTGGGGCTTGAACTCAGGGTCTGGGCAATGTCCCTGAGCTTCATTTTGCTCAAGGCTAGTACTCTACCACTTGAGCCACAGTGCCACTTCCGGATTTTTCTGTTTATGTGGCACTGAGGAATTGAACCCAGGGCTTCATTCATGCTAGGCAAGCACTCTACCACTGAGCCACATTCCAAGCTTATCTACAACTTTTTAAATGATTGTTACAAAACTTTTGTTTCTTTCTTTCTTTCTTTTCCCTCCCTCTTTCCTTCCCTTCTTCTTTGTCTTCCTCCCTCCTTTTCTTCTCTCAGTACTAGGGCTTGAATTCAGTGATTGGATACTATCATTTAGCTCTTTTGCTTGCTCAAGGCTAGTGTTCTACCACTTGATCCATAGCTCCATATCCAGCCTTTTGGTGGCCATTTGGAGACAAGAGTCTCATGGACTTTTCTGCCTGGGTGTCTTTTTTTTGGGGGGGGGTCAGTCGTGGGGCTTGAACTCTGGGCTTGGGCGCTGTCCCTCAGCTCTTCAGCTCAAGGCAAGTACTCTACCACTTGAGCCACAGCACCACTTCTGGTTTTCTGGTGGTTTATGGGAGATAAGAGTCTCTTGGACTTTCCTGCCCGGGCTGGCTTTGAACCACAATCCTCAGATCTCAGCCTCCTTGGTAGTTAGGATTACAGGTGTGAGCCACCAGCACCCAGCCCTGGGGTGTCTTTGAACCACAATCCTTAGATTACCACCTCTTGAGTAGCTAGAATTACAGGCATTGGCACCTGGCTGAATCAACCTTCCTTCCTTCCTTCCTTCCTTCCTTCCTTCCTTCCTTCCTTCCTTCCTTCCTTCCTTTCTTTCTTTTCTTTCTTTCTTTTTTTCTTCCTTTCTTTCCTTCCTTCCGTCCTTTTTTTCTTTCTTTCTCTCTCTTAAATTAGTATATATTAATTGCACAAAATGAGGAGTTTCATTGTAATCTTTCCAGACATGGATATAACATACTTTAATATTTAGTCCTTCTATTACACTTCCTATTTTTCTCTCCCCCCACTCTCTTTCTAAATTTTCAATTTAATGTATTTGGATTTGACTGACCACAAGTAATTGAAATCATTTGAAATGAAATTGCAACTAAGCGGTAGGACTATTAGGCAAATGAAGACTTGCATTTTACAGTAGAATTTAGAACTCTGTTTTCACAACTCTTTTTTGCAAATCAATTTCCAGTGTATAGGACAGCTCTGGGAGTTGGAGGTCTGTTACTAAAGATCTGGCCTGAAGAATTGGACTCTTCATAGAACAAAATTCTCACTCACTGCTCAGTGGTTCAGCCTGGGAACAACAGAATGTCAACATGATGCAAAGTGACATGTCTATCCCCTAAGACTGCCACTAACTCTGATGTCTCAGGAGGTGTGAACTGTCTTGTTCTAAGTGACTTTCAGAGAAAAGAATTCTTGGTACTTAGGGAAGTTATTCCAAGATCTTAGAATTACCCGAATCAAGAGTGTGAGGCTGGCCTGGGAAGGTGGCTCAGTGGTAGAGTGCTTGCCTTGCATGCATGAGGCCGTGGGTTTGATTCCTTAGTACCACATAAAAAAGCTGGAAGTGGGGCTGTGGCTCAAGTGGTAGGGTGCTAGCCTTGAGCTGAAGAGCTGAGGGACAGTGCCCAGGCCCAGAGTTCAGGCTGTCTCTCAATCTAGAAGGGTCTGAGAAGAGATCCCTATTCCACACACAGAAGATAAAAGGAAGGTGATCTGGTATGCAATGTGTGCTAAGAGCCTAAAATAAACACATGTGATTACCCACTGCTTTGACCTCTGAAACCAGAGGGACCTGGGATGGTGGGAGGGCTCCCATCCTTACAGCTGCCCAGGCCAGACAACCCTCTACCACGTGGGACAGCACAGTTCCTGCAAATCTCTGAGTATCAGCCTCACTTCCCTGCCAGCCCACGCAGTTACTCAAACAAGCCAATCCCACCCTCCTGACGCTTATAGTCCCTGTTGGTTCACTCTGTTCCCAAGTAGGGTCCTCATGGGGCCCAGTGGGGCATGTGGTATCCTCCTCCCCAGCCCTGTGGGTATACGTGACTCATCTCATCTGTGGCTGTCATCTATCCACTGTTTAGCCATCCCCAGAACACTAGGGTGGAGGCACCTCATCACCAACAGGGACAAGAATCGGGGATCGAAACCAGGTGGGGTGCTGAGTCAGCAGCTGGAACTCTGCCCTTTCTAGAAGGGGTCATGGGCAAAGTGCTTCCCCCGCATCTCTATCCTCTGTATGTATTCCAAGTGGTAAAGTGGAACTTGCTAGAACAGGCTGAGTCACTTCTGTTGGCCTTCATCTAGTAATATTTCTTCTCTTTGTTGACTAATTATTTAACATCAACAACCCAGTTTGCCTTTCAGGAATGGCTGTGCCAAGGTAGGCTGCAGGGCAGGCACAAAAGATGGGTATGGGGCAGGACTGAGGGGCCAGGATCCTGGAGGAAGGGAGTGCTTCATTTTCCACATATTCCTGTGTTTGTTAGTGAGGTTTTTCCACATTAACTCTGTAAGAGCACAAAGCCATATGCATGCTGTTGAGTTTTAGGCATATTTGAGTAATTCAGAACAGGCGTTTTATAGCTAAGGGGCAAATAAAAGGAAAGGCTAACAAAACAAACTACTGAGATTATCTTCTCTTTATTAATCCAAAGAATGGCAATAAATAACTTCATAAAAGAAGAAAGTGTCCTCAGATATATTTGGGGAATCATCATTCCTATCTGGCCTTTCAAAGACCTTCGTGTCTATTGGAACAGCACACAGTCCTTTTTTGTTTGGTAGTTCCTTTCACTCTGTTCACAACCACTCCAGGAGATGTAGCAAGACAGGAAGTGACAGTCATTAGTCCCTTACAGCAGGTCAATCAATGGTCTGATCAGATGGGATCAGAACTCTCCCAGGGATGCATGTGATGCAGCTTGGGAACACTTGTGTGGAAAGTAGAGTTCTAGAGAAGTACTCTCCTTCTTCCTCCTCTAACATTCTATTCTGAAAGAATCTGAAATTATAGAAATGTTAAAAACGAGGTCAATGAGCACTGATGTATTCTTCATGTAGATTTTTCTGTTGATATTGAGATGTTTATACTCTTTCTCTCTGTGTGTGTTTTATTGTGGTCTTTTCCCCCAGTACTGGAGCTAGAACTCAGAGTCATAGGCTCTCACTTGGCTTTTTCCACTCACAGCTGGTACTCTACCACTCGAGTCCTGCTTCCAGTCCTGCATTTATAGATGATTCATTGGAGATGGGAGTTTTTTAGGACACTTCTGCCCAGGCTGGCTTCAAACTGTGATCTTCTGATCTCAGACTTTTGAGTAGCTGAGGTTATAAGTGTGTGCCATGGGTACCTAGTTTCTGCATATATTATTTTCAAAAACAAGGCCAAGGGGCTAGAGTACTTGTCTGGCATGTCTAAAGCCCTGGATAACCATTTTCTTTTATTAACATTTTCTTTTTATCTTGCATGAGACTTGATGTAAGATAAAAGCCTGTAAGTAATTCTGAAAAAAAATAAGGGATTAAATATTGAAGTGATACTGAGGTGTGGCTCAGGTGGTAGAGCACTTACTTAGCATGTGCAAGGCCTCGTACTGCCAAACAAACAAAAAAATCAAAGTGATAAGAAAGCATTTGTTATACTCTAATTGGAATAATTGGTGTTTTTCTTTGTAATACATGAAATAGTAGCATGTCTTACCCAGGATGAAATGGTTTAGGCAGCTGTGGTTTCAGATCCAAGAAGAAAGCTGTTGGCACACGAGACCAGTTGAGATGCTGGTGTGTGGCGTGTGGCTCTCTCTCCCTGGATCCACCTGGCTAAACACACTCTCACTCTCATCCCATTCTTTCCCTTTATAGGACTCCACATAGACTTCTGTAATCTAGAGAACATGTTACCCTAAAACATGTCATTTTGGCAAAGGGATTATTTTCAGCCCAGGTTACTGAGAAGCAGCAAATACAAGCAAAGGTCTTTGACCTGCCCTTACTTACCTGAAAGCAATGTTTGCAAATCCTAAGTGTCCCTTTCCTTTCTCTATCAGAAAGAACAAACATGATGAATAGCAAGGCTAAGATTCAGGGACTTGGTTGAGACAGGCAGAGATGAGAAATCGAGGGGAGACTTGTGGTAGTAGGTCCTTTGTCCCTGTGCCTGGCTTCTACACAAGTTCTTCCTTTTATACTGAAGTAAATCCTGATCTTTTTCATTGTTGTTGCTTTTTTTTTTGTCAGTCTTAGGGCTTGAACTGTGGGTCTGGGTGCTGTCCAAGAGCTTCTTTTGCTCAAGACAAGCACTCTACCACTTGAGCCACACAGCACCATTCCTGATTTTTTGTGTAGTTTATTAGAGATAAAGGTGTCAAGGACTTTCCTGCCCTGGCTGGCTTTGAACCACATCCTCAGATCTCAGCTTCCTGAATAGCTAGGATTACAGGTGTGAGCCACTGGCCCTTGGCTTGTTGTTGAGAACATGTCCTTATAGAGGCCAAGGTGTTCTAGAACTTGCATTTCTCTGCTTTAACCTCCGAGTACTGAGATTATAGGTATGTACCTCCATACCTGGCTCTAACCCCTCTAGTTTTTAAAAACCTAACTTAAGTTGGGTTTCTGTTACTTGCAACCAAAAGCAATGTAAGTAATGTAGCCATTGTACCTGCCCACCAATGTATGCATTGGCCTCTGAGCAATCTGTTAGGAAAGCTTGGCTGAAAGCTTTTGTTTGTTTATGAGCTCTGTCTTTTCTGTTTTCAAAGTTTTTTTCCTCACAAAATGTTTGCTTCTGAACATAAATAGGAAATTAAAAAGGACTAGCCAAGATTCTAGCTAGAATTCTTTCCATTTTACCACTACCACAGTTGGTGCTTTCGTCAGTTACCCCCCCCAGCGCCCCCTCTCCCCCCACCCCACCCCAGACCACCATACCAAGTATAGAACAAAGATCTCAAACTCACATAATTACAGGGCACAAGAGGTAATGGCAGATGAATGAGAGAGTGCGTGTATTCTGGTAATCAAGCAGGTTGTAAAAGGGGGCTGAGTAAGATGAAGGAATATGCTCTGTCCACAGGCAGCCAAGTTTAACTTAAAACAAGGCCGGTGAGTCACAACAAACACATCTGCTATCTACTCTGTAGGCTGTCATTTTGCCATTTCAGGCCCAGAGTCTATCTATTGGCCTAGCTGGACAGTTGGGGATCACTGAATTGTTAAGAACATAGTTCCACTTCAGCTAGCTCAAGGAACGGACTATTGCCTCTAAGTACATAAAAAGTGATTTGGTTTGAACACAAGATCCAAAGTGTAAGCAGGGAACAGAGTCAGGCATGACTAGGAGACAGAGATGTTCTAGTTTTGATTCTATTCTGAATATTGGACTTAAGATTTTTGAGAGAAAGAGCATTGATTAGTGGCTGACTGATGGATCAGGCAACTCTTCCTTCTCAATATGTGTGTGTTGGAGATGGGATTCCATTTTTAATATGGCCACTTAAACTTGATATTCAAACAAAGACTATGGATGAGGGCAGAGGAGGCTAGGGCCAGGACAACTACAGTCATGCTGCAGAGTTACTGCCCTGTGGCATATTATCAACTCTAAATGTAATCCAGTTTCAGAGATTGTACTATCTTTACAAAATTCCTTAAAAACCGATCTCATAGAAGCTTTGGGGCTGTGAGTAGGGCACGTGTCTATAATGTGTCACTAGTGAACTTTCTTTGGAGTGGCTCAGTTCCTACAGGATCTTGCCTCTGGCTCCATGGCAAGTGTGTACGTTCTTGCTAGCTCTTTCTCTTGTCCCCACAGCAATAGTGTCACCTCATGTTTGGTACAGCTTTGTATAAGTTATATAGTTTCTTTGATCTTAGGACAATCCTGAATATAATCTCCTGATTATTCTTTCCAAAATGCCCATGGTCCTCCTATGACTCTTCTCTTGAAAACCTTCTATGGCTTCCCTATTGATTTTCTATACTAAACATTTTATACTTCTCTAAAGTTTGTATCTGGTTGCAATCTGATACAGTGTCAACCTCATAGAATGTGGTCAGGACTAGGGATAATGTACATAAACACCCAGAGTATTGCCTTGCAAGGTATAAAATATGTGTATCACAAAACAACTATTTGTACTTCTGATTTTGGCAGTGTTTCCTGGATCCACATCTTTACAAATCCCACACTGTTTAGGATTGTTCTCTGACTTTTCCTAATCCTCCTCAGTTCTCTGCACCAGTCTGGTACCAGTTATATTCTGAAGGAAACTTGTGCCAGGAAACTGAAAAATAATGAGACCAGTATGTAAGAAGGCCCAGTTCTTTGGTCTTAAAACAAGTCATTACCCAGGTTGTTTTTAGGGTTCCCAGGAGTCCTTAACCCATTGCTAGCACCTACAAATTGTCTTCTAGGCTGCCAGTTTTCCTACTCTGCTCCAGGAGCTACTATGATACATGTAGAGGCTTGTCACCCAGGAAGAGGACTTAAAAGACTCTATAATCCTTCCATAGCCCAAGACGAGGAAACCACACATGGGAGATGAAAAGCAGTAAGAGGATGACAAGTCTGAATTTGTATTTACATAGTTCAACCATGGCCTGACTTCCTGCATACCAAGGTACGTTTGCACAGAGGTGTGCTTGCTTGATGCAAATGGTCCGTTGTCTTCAGGCTAAAGTCTTAGCTGCATAACATGACATTCAAGTCTGTTAGCATCTGGCTCCCCTCTTCTCTGTAGTTCTCTAACCTTCTTTCATATCCAACACAGCACCCATGTAGCACCCCTACACACATGTATATACTGAGAGCCTATAGATGCCTTGTGCTCTAGCTATGACCAATGTTTGTAGTTCCCCAATTTATCATACCTCCTCATGTCTGTAGGCCTTTCTAGAAGACTCCCTACCACCGTCTGATGAATTCCAGCCTAGTATTGTAGATTCGGTGTCAGGTCTTGTAATGAAAGCTTATACTCCAGAGTTGGCTCTGTCACATGTCCACAGCATACAGGCCATCCAAAGCACTTACCATACTGTTTCCATACTGTTGATGTATTTATTTCACTGCATGGCAAGCTTATTCTAGGTATATTTTATGCCCTATAGTAAGTATTACCATATCATGTTGGAACTCAATTTCTTGAAACGAATGAATAAATCAACTTCCTTCCAATAAGTTCATGTTACTGAAGCAATGAAATGAACTCAAGAGCATGATCTTTAGGGGTTGGGCATGTCCGAAGTGACAGTGAGCTATTGTGAGGCTTTGACTTTCCATCCTTAGTGCCACAAAAATAAATAGATAGCAAAAATAAACCTGCCACACTAACTAAGCCACCTCAATGTCTTTAGGCTCTATATAGACAGTTGGGAACCCTATTGGAGTTCTGTTCTCTTGGTTCCAAGCTCACTGGACCTGTCCACAGAAGCCTATCCAGGGACAGCACCAAATCACATGGCTGAATCACATGGCTTGTCCCTAAACAGAGCCGGTGAGACTTTTCTCCTTCAGAGAAGGAATTTATATGGGACCATTTAGTAGTTGCTTCTCTTTTATGGTTTTCCTGAATTGGTACCTTGACTCAGTTTGTGTCCTTCCAGAGGAAGGAGGGTTAACTGTGACATGGAGAGTAGCAGACATGGGAAGAAGGAAGAATGGGTCTACCTGTGTAGACAGATCTGGGCAGTACGTACTCACTCCACATTATTTTCTTCTTTTTTTTTCTTTTTGCTAGTCTGGGGGCTTGAACTCAGGGCCTGAACTTTTGTCTTTAAAAAAATTATTTTGAAATAACTTTAGGTTTTTCTTACTTGGATCATCTTCTTGTTTTGGAACTTGATTTTCATTAAATAATAATAAGAAGGTGGTTTAAAATAATATTCCACAGATTGTAGTCCTTCTAGTAGTCATAACTTACAATGTCCTCAGGGCAGTGTAGTCAATGGGTCATCTAAAGAACTTGGATTCTGGGCAAAGTGTAGTCAAACCTCCCCATCGCCACCCCATGGGTTAACATATCTTTTACTAGAATGTGTTGAATTGGTGCCCACAAGCAATTTCAGTGGTTGAGTCTAAATTCATTGTCTTTCAAGCTTAATATTGGCTGGCCTGGACATTGTGACCAGGAGGTTGATAGAAAATCAAGACAAGGTGAATTATTGTCCTCCAAGTGCCCATCAAAAGCAAGCCTTGCCTTTGATTGTTTTTTTATGTGGATATTCTTTGCATGTTAAGAGTGTTCAATACCTTTTACCCTGCATGCTGAAGCTGAGTTATTGGTGAAGGAGTGATTATTTGCCTCTGGGGATAAGCTTTTAATCACCTAAAAGAACAGTGGGCCTCCTCTAAAAATACCTCAATAAAGTGGGATTCTGCCCTGTCAGCCCCCGGCTTCTTTATGCCAAGATGCATGGGAGCCAGAAACAAGGGTCAAAAAGTTACTATGCATCGGCCTGTTTTGCTGGCTGGTTAGCTTGGTATATCCTTATTAAAATGTAGATGAATGTTGACTAGTTTCTTTCTCACTTCTTACAACTACGGCTGGGTTCATTTTCCTTTCTTTTTTGTTGGCCTGGTTTTACTGGGACGGTTGTGATGGAGGATGGGCAGACTGAGCTCCTAAGTACAGCTGCCGCTCATAAGAGGGATTCCCCAAGTCTCAGGAGATTATTTCGGATGATGTAGATCAAGGAGATGGGATTATGAGATCATCCAGGAGCTGGTTGGATGCTTCAGGACAGTGGAGACTATAAATCCTTCCCTCTACTCTTCTGCAAGGGTGTCCGCTGGTGCCTAAGCTCACTGTCCACTAGATGGCACAGTCACATAAGGACACACCAGGTCCCTCCCAGGCTCTTGCGGACCTCAGGCTTGATCTCTCCTGAACAAAGGCTGGGGTCTAGTGGAAGCAAGGAGCTTAGGACTGGCTCACAGACGTGCTCCAGGTTAGATTTGCTTTTGCTAGATCTCCAGATCCATATTGTGAAAATTGTATGGATTTCTGTAAAACCCCAGCCAATAATGATGAGAAATCATAGAAATGTAAAAATAACCTCATTATGATAGAAGAATGCCATTTAAAGTATATCTAACCACTTGGATTTGGGGCAAAACATATATCTTTTTCTTTTTTCAACAGTCGACTACAAGCAGAAGCTTTATTGATTTTAAGGAAGAACAGAGACACAAGGGTGGCTGAGGGATGAGGTGGCTCTCTCAGGAGCTGACCTGAGGCTGCAGGTACTGATCTGAGGTCTGTGCATCCTTCTTGTCCTGCTCTGGCTGTTTCTGCAGCAGCCCATACTGATTCTAGCAATCAGCAGCGAAGAAAGCCCGGTGATAGGAGAAGGTGGGCTCTTCAGAATCAGACTCTTGGCTCTATCATATCCTCTCTGGAGGGCCTGGGTAAGTCACCTCCCTGTAGGCTTAGTCTTACGTGGCTGGAATTTTCCAAACACAGACCACTGGGCCCCTAAGCTGTATCTGCTGATCACTTTTTTGCAGCTGAAACAACTCTGTTCAGGGCCTCTGGGTGATCTGTCTGGGTTTCCCCTACCAGGCCTGACCAGGGTGTGGCAAGCTGTGAAGCAGGGAGCTTAAAGCCAGGTGCATGGCCTAGCAAAACAGATAGCTTAAGCAGCATTTGTATTATTCCAGTATTACGTTCTGTTTTCCTGGACTTTGTCTTCATGAATTCACTTATTGGGTAAGTACTGTTTCTGTACAATTGTCCCTTGGTATCCACGGGAAATTATTTATAGAACCCTCACTAATACCAAAATCCATGGATGCTTGAGTCTCTCATACAAAATGCCATAGTATATAATCCATGTACATCCTTCCATACACTTTCAAACATGACTGGATTTCTTATAATATCTGATAATGTAAATACTATATATAACTTGTCATTATACTGTGTTATTTAGGCAGTAATGACAAGAAGCAAAAGAATGCACATGTTTAGAGTTGAATCAACTTTTTTTGGTGGGGGGTGAGTACTGGAAGTTAGAAATCACAACCTCGGGGCTGGGACAGTGGCTCAGTGGTAGACTGCTTGCCTTACATATATGAGGCCCTGGGTTCAATTCCTCAGCACCACATAAACAGAAAAAGCCAGGAGTAGCACTGTGGCTCAAGTGGTAGAGCACTAGACTTGAGCTGAAGAGCTGAGGGACAGTGCCCAGGCCCAGAGTTCAAGCCCCACGAGACTGACCAAAAAAAAAAAAAAATTAAACAAGATGGAATTGTTAAAAAAAAACAACTCACAACTTCATGCCTGTTAGGCTGGCAAGAGCCATATCTCTAGCCCCTAGACTCTTAAAACAAACAAACAAACAAAAACCTGTCCTAGGTCTTGAACTCAGGGCCTGGGCTCTGTCCCTGAAATTTTTTTTTTTTTTTGGCTTAAGGCCAGTGTTCTATCACTTGAGCCAGAATTCTACTTCCAGCTTTGTGGTGATTAATTGGAGATAAGAGTTTCACAGTCTTTCCTGCCCAGGCTGGCTTTGCACTGTAATCTTCAAATCCCAGCCTCCTGAGTAGCTAGAATTATAGGCATGAACCACCAGCACCCAGCCTGACTCCATCTTTAAAAACAAACAAACAGACTTCCTATCAAAAGCACAGCACTTAAACTTATCTAGACAGTTTCAGTAAGAAACAGCTGAGCTAAGCAAGGACATAATGTTTCAGGACTTCTTCCCCTTGAATCTCAAACCCTGTGCATATTTTATACTCATAGCTCTTCTCCAAGTAAATTGAAGCCTAGGGTTGAGGGAAAAGGCCTTCAGATTTCAAACAGATCATTCACAAGTCTAGCCAAGATTCGACCTCCAGCATCTGAGAAGGTCTGGCCTTTTGAAGAACTAAAGCAAACATGTTTCACTGGCAGGTGAAGAAATGGAGGGAGCTGAGCTGGCTTGCATTTGTATTTATTTGAAAACTACATAAATGTTTAAAATGTGGTGTATAAACTTGCTGTCAGGCTGCTTTTTACTTTAAAGAGCCTTGACAGTTCACCATTAGGTTTCTCTGAGATGGAGAAAGCTCCTTGATGTTCTTAGGGAGGGGACAGCAAAAATGTCTGCTACCTAGATGATACAGAGCAAGGTAAATGGGCACCCATCCACACTCAGCTTTGGCCATATGAATGTACAGAAAGCAGACTGCCAGCACATGAGTGAAATTAAGCAGGAAACTTCATGGCCCTCTAATGGCTTTTGCCATGGCAACACACAACTCTGGAATCCCATTGGCTTTAAACAAACTTTCATTTCTCCACCATTGTACACAGCAGCAGCAGACTGTTCTGCTCCAGTTTGTGAGTGGACTGTAGCTCTGCTCCTCATAGCTTCTTGTCTTCTGGCAGCTGAAAGACTTGTGGTGAGAGTAAAGGCAGGTGAGGTTGAGCCAGTGATGAGATTATATACTTCATTCTGCTGCTCAGATGTACCTGTGTCATCCCACAGTCATTAGGGGCACAATTGTGGGGAAGGAGAAAGGAAATACTTGAGTAGGACAATCTGCTACCATTATTCATTTATTCATTAAGTATTTGCCGAGTGCCACCTTGGTGCCAGTGTGGCAAACTGATCTGTAGAAATCGATCTGTTCCTTGCCTTTTACTTAAAGCTAGTACTCAGCCACTTGTGCCACACATCCACTTCTGGCTTTTTTTGGTGACTAGTGGGACTTTATTGCCCTGGCTGGCTTTGCACCTTGCTCCTTAGAGCTCAGACTCATTAAGTATCTAGGATTGATGAAGGTGTGTGAACCACTGATGCCTGTCTCTAGTCTCAGACTTCAATCACTTCACAAGCGTTTTGATAAGAGCAGAGAATAGAATGACCACTACAAACTTTAGGGATGAATTGCTCCAGAGTATTACTTTATTAAATGTCTGAACAATATTCATCTAGAGCTACGGTGGGTGGTAATGGTGGAATAATTCTGTTCTGGAAAATTCTAAGGTCCCTGACCTCTGAGGATGGCTTACAGCTTTCTTCACTAAGCTGGTGTCAAGCCTAGCATGTTACCTGCCTAGACCTCCTCTTTCCTGCCACCAGAAACCCTAGCCCACCCTACTTTTTAGCCACATTCTGACCTAGTAAGGACTTAAACAGACCAGCTTTATATTTAATGACTGAACATTATGTTATCCTTTGTTGTTTTTCTCTCTATAACTGGCTGCCCCCAAATTTGAAAAGTAGACTTCTGATGAATTCCTAAGCTTTCGCTGTAATTCCCAAATTGCCCTTTCTACTTTGACCCAAGCACAGTGCCCCACAACCCCAGCAAATGATTCTCTTTATACCAGTTGGATCCCTAGTTGCACAGCATTCACTGCATGCATTCATGGAAATGTCTCTTATGCTAGGGATTTAGCTCCTCTAGGCCTCTTGGGAAACTCAGGGAATGTTCTCCTTCCTATTCCCTGTTGTGATCCCTGCATGGGTTAAAAGGAGAAATCCTCCATTATGTATGTGGACAGCTCCACTGGTACTCAGGCAAGCCCCTGAGAGTGGGTGGCTACTGCTGTACTCCAAACTCCCTGCTTGGCAATGAAGCTGTTGCAAGAGTGGGTCTATACATTAGCTGTCAATATGGAAGAACAAGAGTTTCCATCAGTGCCTTGTTCTCACTTACCTTTTACCCAAGTTCTTGGCATCAAGAATAATGCCCACAGACATTGGAAGCCGAGGTCACAGGTGAATAGAAATATACCCAGAGGGTCTAGAGAAGTTTACACAGGGCCAGCTAAGGCTGCAGGCCAGACAGCCAAGTGGGGAAATGGCTCAAGCGCCCTGTCTGCAGAGCTTTACTCAGATTTATTTGGAAAGTCGTGGTCTTTCCCAAAAATGAGCCCACAGATTGCCTTGCTCTGATTACCAGAAGAATGCTATGGACTTTATTAACAGTCATCATTGGATCTCATCTCTCCTTCAGGAGATTAATTAGGTAAATTTCATTACAGTAACACCAACTTTCTTGGAAAGAAACCATCCAACTTGAGAATGACTCGGAGTTTATATCTGGAAACGAAGCAATGTTAATGTTTACAGTGGAGAATGTGAAACGTTAGGTTTTAATAGATGTTGATGTCATTCTTGGCATACTGCAAATGATATAAACTACTTTGTGAAGAGGTAACACATTGTTAAATGTAACCAAAATGCAAAGAAAGAAGTGAAATGTACACACACACTTTTCAACCCTGCCTCCCACCTAACCGTCCAGCGCCCACCATGTGAGGGGAGCCAGAACACAGCAGTCAGCGGGCTGCCATCCATCACACATGTCTACAAGAGAGATAGAGGAGCTTCTTCGGTTCTGTTGACTGGATTGATGCCCTCATTTTCAAAGGGGGACAAGGGAAAAAAGAGAAGTTCTTTCAACTAAGAAGTTACAGAGCACATTTCTGAGGTCCCGCTACTACAGGACCTAAAATGTTGTGTGAGTGGTACAGGAAGCACCAAAAGCATGTTTAGGATTCCAAAGTCCTCAGGACAGATGTTTTCTGGCCTGCAAAGTCAAGGGGGTCCTGGCATGCTCTGGGAAGTTTGATTTTTCAAAGGAAGTAGGGATGCTGGGCATTTTTGTGCTCACTGCTCACAGTCTCCAAATACCATGCTCTATTTTGGATTCAACAACTTCAGAAGGAGCAGAAAAATAACATAAAAACACACAGGCAAGACTTCAAAATGAAGAATAGATTTGCAAGCACTGTTCTTAAATGAAGATGGAAAAAAACTAGAATGAGTTCACCTTGAGGAGAGATAGATGAGAGGCATGTTGATAGAATCTTGAAACATATCAAGGTTATTTTATAAAGATGAGGCCAGTTGGCCCTTCATGATGGAGGGAATAGTAGAAGGCTCACATGGCTGAGTGAATTGATTCAGTGAGAGGAAAACTATCTTGCCAGCCAGCCTGGATCCCTGGAATGGGTCTGAGGCATTTGTAAAATTCTTTTCTCCAGCACCCTTAGTAGATGGGTACAGTCCCTTCTTGGTGGTGAAGTTTGAGTTGAGTTCACTGACGGGGGTCAGGGGACCAGATCAGACATAACCATTAGCACTCACCCTGCCAGGACCAGCTTTTCACCAAAGGCCAATTAAAATCTACCCAAAGGTTTATAGAAAACAGTACTAAGGGAGAATGAATGTTTTTTTTTAAGGAACATATTTTAACTGTCAATGCCAGGCATCATAAACATGAGAATTGGGATCAGTACTGGTACCTCAGAGCTCAACGATGCCCAGTTTTTGGTGCTAGTCCTGGGGCTTGAACTCAGGGCTTGGGCACTGTCCCTGAGCTTTTTTTTTCTTTCTCAAGCTAGGGCTCTACCATTTGATCCATAGCTCAACGTCTGGCTTTTTTTGGTGCTGAATTGGAAATAAGAGTCTCATAGAGTTTCCTGCCCAAGCTGGCTTTGAACTGCAACCCTCAGATCTTAGCCTCATGAGTAGCTAGTATTACATGTGTAAATCACCAGCACCCGGCCCGGGGTTACAGTTACTTACATCAGGTAATGAGTACATTTCTTTTGAACAATGTCATCTTTTCCTTTGCTATCTCCTAATTTTTCCCTCCCATCCCCACCCCCAAATTGTATAGTTCATTTTCAACATAGTATCTAGTGAGAACCACTGCTGTATTTGTTCACCCTTTGTCCTCCTCTCCTTCTGTGTCTCCCTTACTACTCCTCAGCCATTTTTGAACTGATTTATAAGATTAAATTAGCCATTCTTTTAACACTCCAGGATTCTGGGGTCATATGAATACTCTTAATCAAGAATGTTTTGAGTCTGCTCATAAGTTATATAAGAACCAATCATTCTTTCTGGAAGCTAAAAACGCAGAAACAAGAATTGACCATGAGAAGGTCTAATTTTGTGGAGCTGTCCAATTTGCAAAATAGTTAAGAAGGTCATATGCATGCAGATTTGCATGTAAAAGTAGTGGATGATGCCACTTCGAGCTGTGTTTCTTCTGGCAGGACTAGTTCTTAGTATCTTTTGTTGTGGGTCACACAGTAGTGCTATGCTGGAACAGGCAGTGGATCAGGTTCCTGGGGTCAGTTGTTCCTTAGTAACCAGTATCTACCACAGATAGATTCTAGTACCCTGCAGATACTCAAATCTGAGGATACCAATGCTCATAAAGTTTATATAGAATGATGTAGATTTGCATGGAATTCATGCAATTCTCTTGTATACTTAAAAGTCATCTCTAGATAACTTATAATTATTAGTACATTGCAAATACTTGTGATACTGTATTGCATAGGGAATAATGACAAGACTGGGTTTGTGCATGCTCAACATTAATGATACTCTTTTTCTGAATGCTTTCAATCTGCAATTGTGAATTGACAGACAGTGCCCTCAAAGATGCAAAGGGCTGACTGTATTTGTCTTATATCCATTCCTAGGGCTGTGCACTCATAGGCAAGCCATAAGCCCCTTAACTTCCAGAGTTCTGCTTTTCTTGCAAGATGAGACCATTAAAGTAGACCTAGGGCTGAGAAGGTGGCTCAGGGGTAGAGCGCTTGCCTTGCATGCATAAGGCCCTGGGTTCAATTCCTCAGCACCACATAAGCAAAAAGAAAAAAGCCGGAAATGGTGCTGTGGCTCAAGTGGTAGAGCGCTAGCCTTGAGCTGAAGAGCTGAGGGACAGTGCCCAGGCCCTGAGTTCAGGCCCCACGACCAGACCCTCCCTCCCCCCAAAAATAAAGTAGACCTAAATGGCATTCAATTATGGCTAAAGCATCTATTTTTACCTCCCAAATGTTACCTATAAGTTGATATTAATATTCTTCTTACATTAAATATTTTATAATTACATAAATATTTAAAAGGCAATAGTATCTTACCACACGAAATCGATACCATTTCTAGACATATAAAGTAAATGCAGCCAGGTGCCTGTGACATTGATAACCAATCCTTAGCTACTTAGCAGGTTGAGATCTGAGGATCCCACTTCAAAGCCATCCTGGAGAGACAAATCAGAGAGACTTTATCTCCAATTAAATGGCAAAAAAAAATAAAAGAGGAGGTATGGCTCAAGTAGTAGAGCACCAGCCTTGAGTGAAAAAGCTAAGCAAGAGTTTGAAGCAGTACCTGCACAAAAAAAGTAAACATAGAGTGAAAAAAAACCTGTGTCATTGAATTCTAGTGAGTAACTACCAATTGCCAAGACTGAGTCCAAGGCTCTTGAGCTCTTTATTAAATAGAGAGATTAGCAATGCTAAAAGAGTGTTAAAAATATATTAGTCCCAAACTGATACTTTCTCGTTGATATAATCACAAGAGTTGAATGAAACTTGAAAAACCAGCACTTTTTTTAAAGAAAAAGAAAAATTATTTTGTGTTAAAATGATCTCATGATTTCAGGCTTATATAAAGGTTGTAAGAATAACATAAAAGAACTCTATTAGATCTTACATCTGGTTTTACAAGGGTTTTTTTTTTCCACTCTCCAAACATTCAGCCAATATGCTAGCTTTTGTAGTAGGCTTAGGCATCTCACGGAGATGGAGATGTTGGGAATACCGGTGGTGGTGGCTGTGGAGGTGGAAGTGAAGATGGAGATAGCATGGATGCTCAGAGTGAGACAAGGAGGGCTTGCTTGGAGTTCCAGTACTTGGAGATCCTTAATTTAGGTTCACAAGCTCAGGATACCCTTCAGAATCCCCACCACCAAAGATTGGGTAGTTTTTTTTTTTTTTTTTTTTTTTTTTTTTTTTAATCCAGAGCAAAGCATATTGTTTTGAAACATGTATACATGACAAACTGGGTAAATTAAACTAATTAGCATATGGATTATCTCACATACTTATCATTTTTTATGTGGTGAAGCTACTGGAACAATCTGTAGCACTAATAACATTAAATAGTAAAACTAGAACTAAACAGAATAGTAAGAACTTGTCCAAAGGAAATGAAATCAGTGTGTTGAAAAGATATCTGTACTCAGATGTTCTTTGCAGTGCAATTCAACATAGCTAAGATATGGAGTCATTCTAGGTGCCTGCCAACAGATGAATAGATTAAAAAAAAAAAGACCACGATTATATATGTAATTGAGAGCTTGTTTGGAGGTTCTCGAGCAGGAAAAGGCAGCAACTTGTATTGAAATATGGATACTGGATCTAACTGGCACCATCTTAGTATCTTGATGGATGGTGATACTTTCAGAGAATTCTTAAGAGGTGAAGCTCAACCCCTACCCCCAGGTGACTGGTCCCTGAATTTCTAGAAGCAGGGGCAGGGACTTAGATAATCCTGTTCCCAGATCTGCCAGACCTATACCATGAACTCCCAAGAACCTTTGAACTCTGGAGCTCCCTGTGACCCTGACCCCCAACCATAACCCTATTTAGACTCTCCCCCACCACCTGGGCTGCCATTTGGTACCAGGCCCCATGTCTCCTGACTCTCCTCAGGTCGCCATGGCATGCCTCTTCAACTCTCCATTAGAGTTGATCTGGTTTGTTGAGATTGTTTTTCTGTTCTTTCTTTACTACCTTCATGGGATTGTTTTTCTGATCTTTCTTTACTACCCTCATGGCTCATTGTTCTGACAGTATTAAGTGTATTTGAGGCTGCAAGTTTTTTGGGGGACATGTGTCCGCTCAACAGTTGCTAGCTTTCTAATAAAGACTTCCAATTCAACCTCTCAAAATGTGGTATTTCTGTATCCTGTGATCAAATTCCCATGTAACAGTAAACCCTTGACCAAAGACTGGTCCTCTTCTACCAGAGACAGTCATCTTCTGAGGGAGGAAGGGGACACCTGCCTAGCCAGCCAGATCAGCTGAATCAACCTTAGCAATCAGTGGGGTGACAGATGTTACAGCCTCTGTATACAACTGAATACTTCCTAGTCTTCAAGAAGGAGGAGAGAGCTTGGACATGGCTTAACATGTTAGAAAGACAGAGAGTGGAAGAAGGAGGAAGAGGAGAGGAGAGGAGAGGAGAGGAAAGGAAGAGGAGGAGGAGGAGGAGGATCCTAGCAACATCTGTAGATACTGTCTCTGGTCTGAGAGCTGGGATAAGAACTGCTGATAAATATTAATTTATTACAAATCAAAGCATATGAAGAGATCTTAAAATAAAGCATATCAGGGAATTATTAGAACTCTTAAAATGGCTTAGGATCTCTGCAATTAACTTGTTCAACCACTCTAGAAAGCAGCGTGGAGGTTCCTCAAAAAACTATACATAAAGCTGCCCTATGCCGCTCTTCTCAGAATATACCCAAATGTCCACAAACAAGACCACACCAAACCCACCAATATGACCATGTTCATGGCAGTATTATTTATCATAGCCAAGATATGGAACCAACCCAAATGCCCCTCGGTAGATGAATGGATCAAGAAAATGTAGCACATATGCACAATGGAATTCTGTGCTTCCATCAGAAAGAATGGGACACCACCCCATTTGTTAGGAAATAGAAGGACTTGGAAAAAATCATATTAAGTGATGTAAGCCAGACCCCAAATAAATACAGACCCTATAGTATCCCTCATTTGCAATAATTAGTATAAGTCTAGGATAATTTAATCAGATGGCAGAAAAGCTCAAAAGCAATGTTCATATGATCATATAAGATGATGCTTAGTGAAATGAACTGCAAGATATGGACACAGGAGGTCTTTCCTTGTTGCTGTTGTTTTTAATGTACTATGTGGGGTTTTTTTTTGTTTCCTTTTTATGTTCTTCCCCCTATGGTATATCCCCTGTTGTCACTGTACTTGATTTTGGTACCCTGCATCTTGTATGTACATTTGTCTAGTTCGGGGAAGAGAAGGGGAATAACAAAATGCGGAAACAAGGACACAGGATGACCCATTGCAACAAGGATACTCACAAGACAGTATATTAGAAATGAATTTTACAACGTCAGATGGGGGCAGGGATGTGGAGAAGTAAGGGACGTTGGGGGGGGGTTGCCTTACTCACATAACTGCAACTCCTCTGTACAGCATTTTTACAATAAAATAAAATTAAAAAAGAAAATGCTACAACATTATAACAAGCATCCATTGGGTTAGAAACAAAGTTTGAATTACCACATTTAATAGAAAATAATTTCATTTCCAGATGAGGCTTTGATGAACCAAATATAAACAATGGAGTTAATTTTCTGGGGGTTTTGTTTGTATTTGAAGATACAGTGGTAGAATGTATACATAGGTGTTTTGGACTATATACAAATCATAAAGTCACTTTCAGTTTCCCAGCTAATTTCCACAAGTTAAAGGGAATGTCAAAGGCAGCACTAAAATCCCACTGAACAATTTTCTTCTAAACCCAAGTCAAACCAACACAAAAATATTTACATGAGGATTTGAAACATTTTTACAAAAATTTATCTGCAAGAATCATTATCACTGAAATGTAAAATTCCTCAGAAATTTATTCTTATGTTGTTACATATAAAAAAAAAACATGACAGGGCTGGAAAGGTGGCTCAGTGGTAGAGTGCTTGCCTTGTATGCATGAGGCCCTGGGTTTGATTCCTCAGCACCACATAAGCAAAAAGAAGAAAAGCCGGAAGTGGTGCTGTGGCTCAAGTGGAAGAGCTGAGGGACAGCGCCCAGGCCCAGAGTTCAGGCCCCATGACCGGACCAAAAAAAAAAAACCATGACAAATCCAGCAACAGAGGCACCAACAGAAAAGTCCTCAAAGTTAAAAATTATTAAAAATTTATTTGATGGCTGGAAGGTGGCTTAGTGGTAGAGTGCTTGCTTAGCATGCATGAAGCCCTGGGTTTGATTCTTCAGTACCACATACACAGACAGAAGGGGCTCTGTGGCTCAAGTGGTAGAGTGCTAGCTTTTAGCAAAAGAAGCTCAGGGACAGTGTCCAGGCCCTGAGTTCAAGCCCCAGGACTGGCAAGAAAAAAAATTATTTGATATCTTATATTTATCAACAGCAACCAACATTGCTTTCAATCAATAATTAAAATTATGTTGCTGAAATTTAATTTTATTTTTTACTAGTGACTTTGAACTTAAGTGCTTCATACTCACTTGGACTGACTGGCTTGCTTGCTCAACTAAAACTCTACTACTTGATCCAGGCCTCTACCCAAGTATTTTTGCTGGTTATTTTGGAGAGGAAGTGTCAAGGACTTTTCCGCCCCAGTTCAAGCCATGATCCTCTGGATCTCAGCCTCCTTGAGTACCTAAGATTACAGATGTAAGCCACTGACACCTGGCCAAAATAATAAATTTTGATAATAAGTAAATTTGCATTGAAACATATCAGAAAAATCTTATGATCACTAAAGATATCAGTGCATCAATGTTATTGTTGTACTATTTAACACTTTTGTGCAGTTTACTAATTTCTTATATATAAATATTATCCTATACTATTTTATGCAAATAATATACTTTTAAAGAACAATCAATTTTACTTCAGCATTTTTAACTGAACTATCCTTTCTATTTCTGAATGAGAACCCACATTTTTTGGGGAGGGGGTCAGTCATGGGGCTTGAACTCTGAGCCTGGGCGCTGTTCCTCAGCTCTTCAGCTCAAGGCTAGCCCTCTACCACTTGAGCCACAGTGCCACTTCCAATTTTATGGTGGTTTATTGTAGATAAAAGTTTCACAGCCTTTCCTGCCCAGTCTGGCTTTGAATTGCAATCCTCAGATCTCAGCCTCCTGAGTAACTAAGGTTACAGGCGTGAGTCACCAGCGCCCAGCTGAGAATCCACATATTTAAAAGATAGATTCTTGCTATATTTCCAGGCTGGCCTCAAACACAATTCTACTGCCTTAGACATTCAAGTAGCAGGTTCTACAGGTATGCATCACTACTCTCAGCTGAGATCTCACATTTTGTTTTCACTTGGTCCTATAAGTTATGCAGCTGACCCTGGCCACATGCCTGTACTTTAGGTGCACATGAAGCTGGGAAATTTAATTTTAGGGCTTTCCTAACATAGAAAACCAGTTCAGGTCAATGGAACATCAGTATTCTGCCCACCTCACAGGCTGCAAAGCCAGTAACCATACTTATATTCTCCCTTGGTTTCAGTGATCCAAGTAAAGTTTGAAAGGGTGAGAGCCACAGCATTGATCTTAACTATTCTTTTTTTTTTTTTTTGTCGGTAATGGGGCCTGAACTCTGGGCCTGGGCACTGTCCCTCAGCTCTTCAGCTCAAGGCTAGTGCCCTACCACTTGAGCTACAGGTCCACATCTGGCTTTTTCTGCTTATGTGGTGCTGAGGAAAAGAACCCAGGGCCTCAAGCATGCAAGGCAAGCACTCTACCACTGAGCCACCTTCCCAGTCCCTGATCCCACTATTCTAAGGAAGGACCCACAACCTCCAAAGACCAAGATGAAATATCAAAGTGAAGCCAACTGTACCCTCGTTTGTGAGGGTTGTGTCCCTAGCAACATGGCTCCAACCCTCTTTATGCTTCTGGATGCCTGCTTGCCTCTCACAACCTCTATTCACTCTTTGGTGCTTAACCAATGCACTGTAACATATGGAATGAATCAATGTAGATATTTCCATTTCGTATAGCTAGGTCCCAGGAAACTCTCACTGATTTAAAAGGCTTAGTCATTTAATCTCCTACCATTTTTGGGGTTTTGATGGGTGATTTTAAATAGGCTTGGAGTTTTCTTCTGTAAATATCCTGAGAGCAAAAAGGAAGAAGAGCAGGTTGTGAGCCGAGGAATAATTTCAAACCTGTAAGTCAGATGCTTCCTTTGAGTATTTTGGCAAACATGAACTTGTGTCGGTGTCTCTGTCTTTCTTTCCATTAAGGTACTGTGCTTGTCTGCTGTGTTCTGTTTGCCACAGTATCATATGGTAACAGACTTGCTGCTCACGGATTTTATCAAGGAAGCTCTTGTAGCTCCTCCATAATTTCCTCATTGCATCTCCCCAGCTGCCTTGCCTTCTCCAGGGCCCCCGTACTAATGGATAAGCCGTAGTGCCCTGGCGGGGGCACCTTGGGGGTAAGGCATTGCTTACTCATTACTCCGTTTAGCCCTTTGGTGCCCTCTGGGCTGACTCTGTACCTAGCTAGGTCTAGGTTATACTGGTTGAGAGTATGGAGACATGGACCTGGGCCTCTATGCTATCCTCTTTCAACCTGAGCAGCAATCCAGAAATGCTTTCCTTCTTCCTAGGCCTCCTTGTGTAGCAGTCTTGCTCAATGATTGACCATGAGACTCTCTGAGAAAGCTTAGTGGGAACAAAAGGAGGGGTGACCCAGCTCACCCCTTGAAAGAGACCACAGAAACACAATTTGTTGGTGTTTTTCTGGATCACTCAGTCCAAGTCCTTCAGTTAGAGCAAAGAACTCTGTCCCAGGAAGCTGCCTTTTTGGTTGGTGGCAGAGTTGGGATCTCCTGGATCCTGGGTTCATATACTCCCTTCAATCCTACCCCATCCCTGCAAGGCCAGGGTAAGATGACCCTTGTAAACATCTGGCTGAGCCCCCTTCTTTCTATGTATCTGGACAGACAGACGCCACAAATTTGGACCATGGGCCTGGACTTTGTTTTTTCTTTTCTTTTTCAATAAGATTAATTGTAAGCATTTTTAAAAATGTCATTAAAATTGTATGGAAAGATGTTAGGGCTTGCACGCTAGTCTGCTTTTGTTGGAAATTTAGGTTGTTTCCTATTTTCAGCTATAAATAGTTCTGCTATGAAAGTTTTTGCACATAAATCTATGTCTGTCTTTCTGATTATTTCCTTAGGGAAGATTTCTGGAAGGGGAATTACTGAGAACTTTGGCCTCATAAATGAGAATTATGAAAAATGGAAGGGTAAAATGCAGTAAATTAAAGAAATTGGCTTGCTTGATACACTTTAGCTGAGAAAATAAGAAACACCTGATCTCCTCCAGGGTAGAAACAGTGGTCATCCAAGATAGTTAGGAAGGTAGTTAAGTATGGAAACAAGAGAACCAGCTCAGGAGCCAGCTCTGGACTCACTTTGTTTCCCTTTAAAGCCAGAAAAGGTCCTGCCATGTTTGTTCCCATTTTCTTTATCTGTGGAGTGGAGGAACAGTAATCAGACTGCTTATGTTACAAGATGAATGTATACAATTGTTTACACATATTTATTTCAATTTCAGAGCACATAGACCCTGTTGCCTGTGGGAAATCTATCCTACCTTATCAAGAATAAAGGAAGCCATATGCTGGTGGCTGGTGCCTGTAATCCTATCTACTCAAAGCCAGCCTGGGCAGGAAAGTCTGGGAGACTCTTATCTCCACGTGACCACCAGAAAACAGGAAGTGGCACTATGGCTCAAAGTGGTAGCTTACTAGCCTTGCGCAAATGAGCTCAGGGACAGTGCCCAGGCTCTGAGTTCATGATGACAAAAAAAAAGTAAAGAAAAGAATAAAGCCTGTTATCCAGCAAGGTCTTTTGTAGCACATATTTTATAGCATATTGACATATGAAGATAAGTTCTCCCAGTTGACCTATGAGTCTGAGTCTTCCCATTGGTGCTTAGCATGCAGAAGATGCCCAATTAATGTGAGCTAAAAGTAATTAAGTGCTAAGCCAACATATCATCCATTACTTACCAAGTACCAACTCTTTGTCTCTGAGCTCAATGTACTTATAGAACACAGGAGTAAAACAGATCTTGCTTGGTTGTATAGGAGCATAATATTGCAGGAGCTTGGAGTAGGAACATAAAAACCATGGAGGTGAGCCAAGTCTTCTCGGACCAGAGCTGAGCCTATGAAGAACACTGACCTTAGATGAGGTGAGAAAATAAAGATGTTACTCCAAAAAGGGGAATCTCCTAAGCAAAGGTGGTCTAGTGGCATAGTGTGTAATCTGGTATACTGTGGGGATGCCAAAGAATGAATTAAAGGACAGTGCCATATCACATATTCTGAGAAGCAGGTCACTGATGTATGCCTTGCCAAGGCAAGGTTGTATTAATATCATATAATGCAAAGGTACATTGTCTAGTCAATATGACTGCAGTTTCTCATCATCTCATCACTTCCCAATACAGGTAAAAACAGTGGTTAGTAAGTACACTCAGTGCTGCACATAAAATTATGGGTCCAGGTAACTTTCTGCTCCTTTCACCCCTCCTGGAACCTACCTGGATTCAAGGTAGCTATGTAATGAGCAACTGATCTATTCTACAACTCCCACAAGAAAAAAATGACATGAAACTTTGAGATGTCTTACATAATTCATAGTTTCTACAACTATATTTTCTTTTAAGCTACTTTGCTCTGGTTGACATAGCTTATAGTTTTATGTTTTGTCACAGTCATGTTGTTCACCAATGACTGACAGAGAATTTATCTCAAAATCGGCAGTAAATTGCTAAATTTTCATGTTCTAGTCAGCTTTCTGTCATTGTGACAAAATACTGGAGATAACAACTTAAGAGGAAAGAAGATTTATTTTGGTTCAGTTGTCCAGGTTCCAGTCCATGGTCCCTGGTCAGTTTGCACCATAACTTTCAGGCCTGGTAGGAGGCAGAAACAACGTGGGGAAAAGGTTGTCCAAAGAAAGCGCCCAGGAAGCAGAGAGAGCAACAGATTGGGGACAAAAGAAACCCTTTGAGGATGAACACTTATTACCTATTTTCAACAAGCTCCACCTCCTAATATGTCCATTCGACTCTGACCCAGTCACTTTCCGGTAGCACTACCAGCCAAAGACTAAAGCTTTAACATATGAGTCTCTTTGGAGACTTTCTAGATCTAAGCCTTAACAGACAATGCATTTAGTCTCTAGGCCCCTTTTTTGGGGGGGAGGGGGAAGAAGAAATTCAATTTTGGCTTTAAAATCTATGGATTCTAGATAGACATGTTTTTTAAAAGGCAAAATTAGTTTCAGCTGTGAATAATGTTGAATTGCTTTCATTCCCTCCAACACAGGTAAATCAGGATATCAGTTTAATTCTTCCACACATGTAAAGTCTACAGGCTAAGTGTTCTGGGATTTGTATGTTGACTACATTGTCCTTAGAGGCACAGACCCTTCCCGCTCCATCCTATTCTCTTTCACAAGGCCGGCTTCTTCATATCAAAGATGGCAGACACAATGTTACCCATCTCAGCCACTTTTCTAACTATAGGTTTTCTAACTGTGATAACTATATGTTTTAGATTCAACTATTTTAACCTTTGTTATTGTAAAATAGAACATGCATATGGGAAGATGCATAATGTATAAATGCAACTTCAGTTTAATAGAAGTTTTATTTTTTTTTTTTGACATTATTCTTTAACCTCTCACAGACATCTTTGAGGAGGAGAGGACAAGCAAGAATATCATCAGCCACATGTCCCAGTGAGGGAATCCAGAGGTTCAGGGCTGACAGTGAGGCCTGACTTGAAGCCTGCCTTCTGCTCCCAGAGCTCCTGCTGTTTTGTCCCATGCTGTCTCTCTCAGAGACTACAGGAATCCTGTGACACTTGGCAGAGTCAGGAGGAGGTGAGAGGAAGTGAAAGCCAAGAGAAAGGAGCAGTAGTCACTGAATGTATTCAAACGGAAGACATCCCCAGAGCATGAATTACTTCTTGAAATAAACAGTGTCAAGTAAGAGGAATGTACAAACCTACTCTGAGATTTCAGATTTTACTATAAATGAAATTAAAGGGAGATATAAAAGGACACATGTTTGGCAACACTTTTCTCCTTGCCACTATTTTTGGTTCCCTGTCTGAAGGAAATTTTGAAGATCTCCTTGTAAGGACAAAGAAAAAATAAGAAAAAAAGTCATGATGTGACCTCAGGACCCCTGCAGAAGCAACCACGAACAAATATTCCTCTTCTCCAGGCAGTTGGAAAGAATTGGTAGCAGACTGTAAAAATCTTCCTCCATAAACAGCAGCAGCTGATGAAATCAGCTTGGCTCTCTAAAAACTCTTCTTAAGCTTATTGGCCTCAGTGTTTCAGATATGGCATGTTTTGGGGGTAGGTTAAATGAGTGCCTAAGGGACACACCACCTTAAGTAGACATTGGATCTGGCTGTTAGATAATGGATGTTGTGATAGATCTTCGGTTCTAATATATCCTTTCACCTGTGGATTTTTTTTTTGGCGTGGGGCTTGAACTCTGGGCCTGGCCACTGTCCCTCAGCTCTTCAGCTCAAGGCTAGCGCTCTACCACTTGAGCCACAGTGCCACTTCTGGCTTTTTCTGCTTATGTGGTGCTGAGGAATTGAACCAGGGCCTCATGTATACAAGAAAAGCACTCTACCACTGAGTCACCTTCCCAGCCCCTCACCTGCGGAATTTATTCTAGATGGTAGGAAAAAAAAGCCACAAACGAATTTGTTTTTATGTATTTTCAGATAAGATATGATCATGTGAGCATACTGCTAAGCACTATGAATAAAGAAGAATCCTTCTGTAGACTTCCCTAATGTATTTATAAAACACACCGGGTGCCAGGTAAAAGCTTTACAAGTAGTAACATTTAAAAGGCCCATCCCCTGGACAGCATATAGGTTGTCTCTCATTTCTTAAACACAAAAGTCCAGGAAGAATGTCCATTTGAAGAAAGGGTAACTTAGGAACACACAGTGAAATAAGATACTTAGTAAATGCAATGTCTTATGTACTATATGACAGAATATCAACTTATGCTTTTTGGATAGAACGGAGGGAGGAAGGGATGAAGGGAAGGATGGAAGGGGGGTAAGCAAGGGAGGAGAGGCTAGTATATACCAGAAAGAAGGCCTCAGTTGAGCCTTTCTCAAAGGATGCCACTGCTGGGAACAAAGCTGTTACTTTCCTCAGTGTCTTTATTTCTTCAAGTCACCAGCAATCAGACTTCCCTTTAGGTTGTTTATTTACAAATGAAGTCAAATCAGATCATGTATGACAAAGTATTTTTTTAAACCCTTGGTATATATATAATCAAATACTGCAATTACTATGATCCAACCAGCTTACCAGTTTTTGTTTGCAATTTTTCCTTATTTCAGTCTTGCTTTTACTTTGGGGTGTGAAGGGGTTAAAAAAAAGACAATTCCAACTAAAATTTTCATGTTTTCCAGAAGTCATTAGAACTAGCCACTAATCTTTTTTCCTTTGGCTGAATATTCCAAATAGGATGCCACTTTCCCAAATGTAAAACATTCATTATTATAATGACACCTTAAAAAGGAAACATTTTCTGAATGGCATGCATCCAAAATCTTAAAAGTGTATCAATCTTCAAGACTTCAAAATGCTTTATTGGCTTGCAAATGTTCAGTTCTCCTGTTTATTACAAGAAGGAGGATAATTCAACTTGTGATTACCTGTTATCTACAGCAGTAGTTTTCCTTATATCAAACCTCATTTTTTTAGGTTTCTTTCTTTGTAGTCAACTTTCACTTAATCACAGAGCAGCACTTGTCTCCTCTGAGGTGTCTACTGTCATTTTCTTTCTTCTTCTTGGGAGAGTTTCAAGTGTAGGCATTAGACCTCTAAGGAGGATTGGACTCAGAGATGGGACATCAAAACCTTGCAATCTTTTTTTAAATTACATTTTTTTATTGCGAAAATACTGTACAGAGGGGTTACAGTTACATGAGCAAGGCAATAAGTACATTTCTTATCTGGCATTGTTGCCTCCTCCTTTGTTTTTTTCCCCACCATCCCTTCTTTTCCACTTCCCCAGCTACACTGCCTTCCTCTCCCTCTCCCCACCTAAATTGTAAAGTTCGGTTTTTCGACATAGCATCTTGTACGTCTCATTGTTGCAATGGGTCAATCTGTATCCATATTTAAACAATTTGTTTTTTCCCTTCCCCTCCCCAAATTATACCAACATCAAATACAGTGAAAGCAGGGGTTATACTGTGGGGGAGGGACATACAAAGCAACAACAAAAAAAATCACATGGTACCTTATAAATACGTTAGAAACAATAGCAAGGAAGCAAAAACCACTTGTGTCCCTATCTTGGAGTTCATTTCACTTAACATCATCTTATCTGACCTTTTCTGCTTGACTCAGACATATACTAGTTATTGCAAATAAGGGAAACCATGGGACCTATGTTTCTTTGGGCCTGGCTTACTTCACTTAATATAATTTTTTCCAAGTCTTTCCATTTCCTAACAAATGGGGCAATGTCATTCTTTCTGATGGAGGCATAGAATTCCATTGTGTATATATACCACATTTTCTTGATCTATTCATCTACTGAGGGGCATCTGGGTTGGTTCCATATCTTAGTTATGGTAAATAATGCTGTAATAAACATAGTTGTGCTGGTAGCTTTAGTATGGTCTTGTTTGCGATCATTCGGGTAAATGCCCATAAGTGGGACCATTATTGCCTCCTCCTTTATTTTTCCCCTGCCATCCCTTCCCTCCCACCTCCTCAGCTACACCCCCCATACCCCCCCTGCCCAAATTGTAAAGTTCAGAACCTTGCAATCTTTGGCTCCAAGTTTACTTATCTTTCTTTTCACCTGGATACCCCACAGGCATCCTAAACTCACTGTGTTCAAAGACAAGCCTACCATTGAGAACCTCCTCTCTTTCTTGATTCCTATTTTAAAGAACGGAACCAGCATTTCTACTCTCTTGCCCCAGGAATCATCCTTGGCTTCTTCACCTCCCTTATCCCTACAGTCAGCAAATTCCTCTACTTCTGCCTCCCTTCTGCCACCACAATGGCTTACTTTCTGTTCATTTCCTTATTTGTTATATCTTCCACAACACAAATCTGTTAATATCAAGGATTTCTCTCAAGCATAGTAGAGATCCTGCTATCGTTTTGATCTCAAGGCTCTCCCAGGGGCTCACATGTTAAAGCCTTGGTCTCTGGTACTATTCAGAGGATGTAGAACCTGTGAGGACCAGTAGGAGATCTTTAGATCACTGTGTGGGGGGGATGCCCTTGAAGGGGATCATGAGACCTCAACCCCATCTTTCATCTCTCTCTTTTTGCTTCCTGGCCATGAAGTGAGCAGTTTGCTCTATCTCCAACTCCCACCATGGTGTATTACCACAGGCTCAAACAACAGGGCCAGTTAATTGGTCATGGAATGAAACTTCTAAAGTCATGAGAAAACCTTTTATCTGTATAAGCTGATTAGCTCAGGTAATTGTTATAGCAACAGAAAGTGACTAACCCATGCCCTAACTGCTAGAGTGGCCAGCCTACCACCTTGAGAAGACTGTCTCTGTTGAGTTCCTTGCACATGGCTAGCTGCATTCAACTCCGAATACCACTTCCTCCTGTTTGGCTACATTCTCTGCATATCCCAAGGCTAAGCTTAAGCCCCTTGGCTCTGAAACCATGGTGATTCAACCAAATCTCTTGGTAAGCCTTATACTATTTATTTACCATGATCTCTCCCCACTGGTCAGAAGATCTAGAGTTGTACCTGAAAAATTATCATTGTATTTCCAACTCAGAACTAAGTATGACATCAAGTGTGTGCTCAAAAAATGTTAATGAATGGGTGAAGGAATTCCAAGACGACACATCTCGACTGCCGGCAGGCAGTCTCAGCCAGCGTGAAGGACACAGATTCAACATAGTATGGACAGCAGCTTCACACAAAGGCAGTGTGGGGTGAGCCCACAGCCATGGACCTCTCTGACTATATCACAAATTGCACCTTCTAGAAGCAATTGTAATACAGGACACAAAAACAGCCTACTGGGTGCTTTCTGTAGACCCTTCTCTAAGACTCTAGATCTCTTTCAAGAAGAACACAGGAGTCTGGGAAACAAGAGGTGGGAGTGTCAGTGATCGTCTTTTCTACCACTTTCTCTGACTCTCTGGGGGACTTTGTGCTTTCTGTTTTCTCTTCTTTGACCTGTGTGTTTTAGTGGAGGGGATATATTCTTGCCAAGGAATTCACTAAATGCAATATGAAGCTGCCTCCAGATCTTGCCAGACTCCTTTGTTCAGGGTCCAGCAGATAAATGAGGAGTTGATATGTGAGCTGGTGTGACTGCTCCTAATGAGCAGGGGGAGGCAGGACCATTTTTGCACAATGAAGCAAAGAGGAAGCAAAGTGGATTCCAGTGATCCACTGTGTAGAGCTCACATGGTTATCTCTAGTTGGTAACTTTGACTTAAGGCCTTATGGATCAGCTCAAATGAGTTTAGAATTGTGCTGCAGTCTAAGATTTTTGTTGTTGTTGCTGTTGTTTTCTGAGACAGGGTCTCACTATATAGCCCAAGCTGGCCTCAAGTCATGATCTTCTTGCCACCACCTCCTAAGTGCTGGGATTACAGAGGTGTACTACCATTCCAGATGCTGACCATACTTTCTCATTTAGTCTTCCTCTTACTCTCCTTTCACAACTGAAATATGATATTTATTTTGCAGTCTCTTCCACTTTTTTTTTCTCTTTTTTTTTTTTTTGAGACAGGATGTTGCTACATAGCCCACACTGGCATCGAACTTGTATTTTCCTGCTTCAGACTCACCAATACTAGTATTCCAGGTGTATACATACCATCATACCCAGGTAATATCTGGCACTTCCAATCCTACCTTGCCATCTGCTTATCAGGGGACCAACATTGCACACAGCACTGTCTTTCTCATGGGCATCCACTTCTGATTTCCTAGAGCAATTACAGTGTTGATTAAATAGGGTGATGCTAAAGAGTGACATCACAGGCCTGGCAGTAGGCACTGGAGAGGGCTTTTCATGTCCTCTTGTAACAGTGTCTCTGCCTATTCCTGAGGCTGAGTCTGTGCACCTTTTCCCTCAGCTGATGTTCTGGTATTCTAATTGTCTTAATTGGCAAGGGCTATAGGTCATTGGCTTCAAAAATCAGGTAGAGCCAGGTGATGGTGGCTCACGCCTGTAATCCTAGCTACTTGGGAAGCTTAGATGTGAGGATTGTGGTTTGAAGCCAGCCTGGGCAGGAAACTCCATGTGACTCTTATTGACAATAAACTACTCAAAAAGAAGTGGCCTTGTGCCTCAAGTGGTAGAACACTCGCCTTGAGTGAAAGAAGATCAGAGACAGCACCCAGGCCCAGAATTCAAGTCCTAGGACTGGCAATAATAATAATAATAATATCATCATCATCATAATCAGGTAGATCAGTTTGGTTTTGGAATGCCATTTATTGGTGGACAACTTAACTTACTGGTAAGATATGGTTAATGAAAAAGGGACAGAATGTTTTCAAAGAAGGCAGACTTCTCATGTTTGGATTGGAGTTGGCTATATATCTTGTTTTTATTATGCATTGTGCAATTGGCATAAAGGAAAACTAGATCCAGGAGCCTGAATAGTTTTCTCTAATAAACACATACTTTCTAATAATTTATATAATAATGAATCCGATTAACAGTTAATTTTAAATTTCAGTTCTAAAATAAATGTATTCTATAGGTTAAATAAACCACCCACTATTTTACATGCGTTGAGATTAACATTTACATTCCAGAAAATTTGTATTTATCTTTTAGAACCCTTCCAGGCAGAAAAGCACTTGGTGAACTTGTGACTCTCTCAGAAAGCTGCTTCTTTCTTCGTAACAATGGGCATGGCCCAGATAACTCAAATAAGAGACATTTTTCTCCTAGAGGATTCTTTGTTCTCTGTGCTGCGCAGATGACTGGAATGAAAATGTTTTTCAGCCCACCTCTACTAATGACTAGTACTTAATGTAACAACATTTTTGCCTCCAGGATATCAAATTGATTCTGACCTATAATTTTTTTTCATAGTAACCAAGTCAGAATCAAATAATTTACATTTCTATTTTTAAAAAATTTCTTCTTCTTAAATGGAAAGGCTTGGAAAAAATTATATTAAGTGAAGTAAGCCAGGCCCAAAGAAACATAGGTCCCATGGTTTCCCTTATTTGCAATATCTAGTATAGGTATGAGTCAAGCGGAAAAGGTCAGATAATGTGATGTTAGGAAAACGAACCCTTAAATATGTATTTTAATGTTTTCGTTTCTTTCATGCATGTGTTTCTAACGCATTTATAAGATTATTTCTTTGTTGCTTTGTATGTCCCTCCCCCACAGTGTAACCCCTGCTTTCACTTTATTTGATGTCAGTATAACATGTGGAGGAGAGGGGGACAAACAAGTCGTTTAAGGATTCAGGTGGACCTGTTGTAACAAGGAGAATTACAAAATGTCATGTCAAAGCAAGCTTTACAATGTCGGAGTGGGGGGGGAGGGGGGTATGATTGGGTGGGGGGGAGGGGGGAGGCTGGGAAGGGAGGTGAAGGGTAAACAAAGGAGGAGGCTGCAATGCTTGGTAAGAAATGTATGCATTATCCTGCCAATGTAATTGTAACCCCTCTGTACAGTATGTTCTCAAATAAAATTAAATTAAAAAAAAATTTCTTCTTCTTTTTTCCTCTCTCTGGTCCTGGGGCTTGAACTTGGGGACTGGGCACTGTCCCTGAGCATTTTTTTTTTTTTTTTGCTCAAGGCTAGTGCTCTACCACTTGAGTCAGCTCTATTTTCAGATTTATTTTGGGGGGTTAATTAAACTTCCTGGGCTGGCTTCAAACCACAATCCTCAAATCTTAGCTTCCTGAGTAGCTATATTCTTCTCTTTTTTTAATCCCCTTATTTAGCCAGATTGTTGTTTATGCAAGTTTTATTTTTCCACTTTCCTTCCTTCCTTCCTTCCTTCCTTCCTTCCTTCCTTCCTTCCTTCCTTCCTTCCTTCCTTCCTTCCTTCCTTCCTTCCTTCCTTCCTTTATGCCTTTCTTCTTCCTTTAACAAATATTATTTGGGTACCTGATCCTCCATAGAATAGATAAGGTGCTAGACATTAAAAGATAATTCAGGTTGGGCACCAGTGGCTTAAACCTGTAATCCTAGCTACTCAGGAGGCTGAGATTTGAAGATTGTGGTTCAAAACCAGCCCAGGCAGGAAGGCTGCAAGACTCTTATCTCCAATGAACCACCAGGAAACTGGAAGTTGAGTTGTGGCTCAAAGTGGTAGAGCACTAGCCTTGAGCACAAGAGCTCAGGGACAGTGCCCAGGCCCTGAGTTCAAGCCCCATCACTGACCAAGAGAGAGGGGGATGGGGAGGAGGACAGTTTTTCACAGAGGAAGACTGTCTAGTATATAGACAGGAAATTCTAACAGTCTGAGTGCAGTGACACTGAACTACCTGAGTGGAAAGCAAACATGAGAGAACCTTCCCTAAACAAATAGGGAACTAATTTCAAGGTTGGCCTCCTGGGGAAGCAAAGTTCTACCTGCGCAGGTAAAAGTGGACCTGGGTAGGAGGGACAGATATTCTAGGCTTTCTAGGAACAAAAGCAAGGTGTCTGGAGTATAAAACTGTGAGGCAGAGAAGGCAAAAGATGAGTGTAATATCTGAGTGCTATTTACTGACAGTAAGTTCCTTCTATTGTCTGGCCTCATTCCTCCTGCTATTGGAAATGTACTCTCTTCCCTGAACTACTTTCCTTTGGAAAGGAAGAATATCCATGAGAACAAAAATGTGAAATCAGAAAACAGAACAAAATTATTGACAAAGGGTAAAACCTCTTGGTAAAGAAAAACCCCAAGCAAAGGCTGACTACTGGACGGCTTTAGCCTCTTCTCCATCCTTGCTAAAAAGTAAAAGAACATCTCTCCCTCACTCAAGTTTACCAAGCTGGCAGCTTTGCAGAAGGCTACTGACAACCTTGAGGCTTATCACCAGCTGCACTGAGCTTCTGTATTAGTCAGAAGCATATAATAAAAATCATTTCTGTAATAGTGTCAATAGCATTGATAGTATTGATCATGCTGACCAGGTCAAGATCATGTTTTGCTTATGCTCCTGAGACTCAAGGCTATGTTTTTACTATGGTTTCCTTCTGTAACCTTGCTTGCTTGCCTCAGTAAACCCACCAACTGAAGACCACCACTGAGTAGTCCCACTATGGGCTGCCTATTGCAAAGTATTATGTATATTTACCATAAGGAACAAATGAATTTAAAGGTCATATAACTGTAACCAATGAAAATATGCCCAAACTTGCCTTGCATAGCTTGCCTAGGTAACTCTATGTAACCTACCCTATAAAAACCCATCCTACCCTGAGCTCAAGGCCGTTCTTGTACTTTCTAGGTAGTATGAAGTGGTCCCTGTGCAGTGGTAATAAAGTTCCTAGCTCCTTTACCTGGGTGTCTTGGAGTTTCTTTTGGATCCAGGCTATAATAATGAGGATAGGGAATTTGTCAGGTGCTAGACAAAGAAAGTGTCAGATTAAAGAGCATTTGAATCAAAAAGGAAGGAACAGACTTTTAGGTTTTAAACTGAACATAGGGAAAGTAATTAAGAGACTCCCTGAGGTGCAAGAGAAGCCAGAGAAAATGAAGGTACAACTAGAATAGTGAGGAGGGAATGGAACCCTGAAGTATTTAGAAGGTAAGTTCAGCACGTGTAAATGACTGGGCAGCAGGAGTAAGGAGTAAGGAAGGCAGGGGAGGCACCTGAGATATCTGCCAGGTTTCTAGTTTGTGTGATGGTTAAAAAAAAAAAAAAGGAATGCTGCCAACTGAGTGATTAAAAAATAAGCAGACTAACTGGCTTAGAAGAAAAGTGGTGAACTGCATTTTGGACCTATTTCATTTAAATGTCAGTGAGTTATGGGAAACAGCTGTCCAGAGGCAGTTGACTATATCAACAGGGAGATTAAGGAGAAGGATCTGTAGATAGAGATTTTTTGAGGGATGTCATAGATTTTGATAGTGAAAGAATATAATTACCCATGATCGCTGTGGGCAGGTATGTTCTATGAGAAGCAATGAGTTAAGGACAAGGCTTTAGAGATGGCAATACCTTATGTATAGTTAGCACCTAAGGAAGTACACGAACAAGACAGAAAACCAAAAGGCAGAGGATTATAAAAACAATAGAAGTCACTGCAATGGATGCTGAAGGATTAAATATTTCTACAGGGAGACAAAGACTGAACAATGAGAGAAATCCACAGGGCAACATGCTCAGCAGATTTGGCAATCATAACTTCATTGTAGAGACCATAGTAAAGTGGAAAACTATGGGAGATAGAAATCACATGATACAGCTTGGGAAATAGAAGCTGATTTCAGATGACCAAAGAAAAGGGTTCTGATGAAACAGAGGAGGAAGGGTGGTATAACAAAAATGAGTTTTTTGCAAGAGCAAGACTCTGGAGAGAGTCTCATGATTTTAGATATGAAAATGGCTCTGGATAACAAGATCCAAAGTCCTGGACATAGTCCTAGACATGGTCCTAGACAGAGGTGCCGAGATGGAGGATGTTAAAGTTAAAGAGGTCATTAAAGTGCCAGAGGAATAGGAATGTCTAGACAAGGGCATTTTATATGTATGTATAGTATATACTCAATTCTTCTGGGTTTGAGAGAAGTCAGGTAAAAATAAGTCTGAGGCCAGATTCCCAAGAGTTTAATGATGGTCACTGCTGGTCTTTATTGGGTGTGTAAGCATTTCTAGGCACCATTCTAAGTTCTTTGTATATATTTAAAGCTAATGGAGAAGGTATATTATCCCCATTTTATAGATAAGAAAACCTAAATACACTATGGTTGAATAATTGTTCAAAGACACCACATTAGCAAGTGGTAGAGGCAGGATTTGACAGCAGACTTACTGATTCCAAGATAATTACATTAGATTAGATTATTTACAAGCATTTCCAATCTATTTTTTTTTCCAGCAATGCTTGTATCCAACCCTCCTCCTGAGTCTCATTGTTACTTCCCAGGTTTGGGTTCTAATCACCTCCCACTGGGAATAGTGAACCTAAGTTCAGGCCCTACAAGCTGAGGCCCCAAATCTTAGTCATAACTGTGGATGGCCCTTTATTACCCTGTTGTGCATCTTAAAACTTCAGACTTCCATATTCTCTGCAATGTTACTTTTCATTCTCCTTTCCAGCGTTGTCTTTTCTGGCCCTCTTAAAACACCTTGTTGCCCCAGCTCCACTGCCTGGCACACATAACCGGCCCTGAGTGATGACTGGTGGTGAGGAGCTGGTGGATTTATATTGGTTCTCAACACAATCTGCTTTGGATATCTAGTCTCCCTGAGCACTGATAGATTTGGCAGGTCCTATTTTTGTCACTGATAGGAGCTGGTGACAGCTAGGAAGGGCGCTTTCCATCCCTGATAAGAGAAGAGAATCTGAGAGGAAGATGTTAAGACTGCACAGAGCAGCATGCTTTCATCGACTGATGCATGCTGGGACACATGCAGACAGGACACATAAGCCATTAGAAAGCTAAACTGTGAGCCCCAGGTCAGAGTTTTCTGCCTCAGATTGTGCTATGAGATATTTCTCTTCACTTATGGTGGACAATTTCATTCATCCATTTATCTCCCTCGTAATATGCTGAGCCCTGAAGACAGAAACTTGCCTCCATCTGTAAATTCCTGTATCCTGGTACAGGATCTTACAAACCAAACAGAATGTTTGTTAAATGAAGAAAATTGGAATACTAGGTATTAATATCTGTACCCAAAGAGTAGTTTTATTTAAATAGTTTTATTTGAATAATTCAACTCAATCAATTCATTAATAATTCAGTTACCAAATGTCTGGTCCAATATTGGGCTAAGCTCTCAAGAAATTAAAAAATATTAAATTAAATATTAAATACTGAATTTCTATATGGGAAGTAATATTGGAAAGATGAATACTATTGAGGTAATATTGGGTAATTTGGTAATATTGGGTAATACTGGTAATATTGAAGTAATAATGAAGTAATATTGGAAAGATGAATAATATTGGGAAGATGAATATCACCTATGAATTTCCATATGGGATGATATGAGAAGGAATATTCACCCAGGATACACGGAGTTGTTTTGTTTTTGTTTTGTGGTAGTTATTATTAGAACTGGGATTTAAACTCAGGGCTTTGTAGTTGTTTGGCAGGTGCTCTATCACTGGACCCACATTCCAGCCCTTTATTTTTGCTCTGGTTATTTTTGAGATAGGGTCTCAGTTATGGAGACTTGGGATAGTCCCTCAAGGTTACACTGCTATAGCTGAAATGACAGGTGAGCACCACCATGTCCAGATGTTGATTGAGATGAGGTCTTGCAAACTTTTTGCCTAGCCTGGCCTAAAACTGTGATCCTCTTGATTTAGCCTTCCAAATAGCTGGGATTACAGGTATGAGCCACTCGTGCCTAGCTCTCACAGGATTTTTATTTTATTTTCAAAATTTTATATGATGTTCCTTGTTTTTACATACTAGAAATATAGATGATAAATGAATCGTTAATACATAAACACCCCCCAAAACCTATACTTAAAATATTTCTTTTACTTAACATTTTTCCTTATAGTTATAACCTAGTTAAAGGTATAATTTCTCACTGTAGGAAATTTGCACTTTCAAAAATGTATTGTGTCACAGAGTTTTAAAATAGCTTTGTGGAAGTGGCACTGTGGCTCAAGTGGTAGAGTGCTAGCCTTGAGCTGAAGAGCCCAGGCCCAGAGTTCAAACCCCATGACCAAAAAAAACAACAACAAAAAACAAAAAACAACAACATAAAATAGCTTTGTAGGGGCTGGAAAGGTTGCTCAGTGGTAGAGTGCTTGCCTTGCGTGCCTGAGGCCCTGGGTTCGATTCCTTAGCAACACATAAGCAAAAAGAAAAAAGCCAGAAGTGGCGCTGTGGCTCAAGTGGTAGAGGGCTAGCCTTGAGCTGAAGAGCTGAGGGACAGTGCCCAGGCCCAGAGTTCAGGCCCCATGACCGGACCCCCTCCCCCCCAAAAATAGCTTTGTATTTGGTATATGTTCCCTGACAGAGGAAGTTATATTCTCGAACAGACTGAGAGCTGATTAGAATACATAATCTTTTGTGGTTGACTCTAATATTATTATGAATACTTTTCCATTAAATTCTATCTACAGTTTACAAAGTACCATCATTATAATACCCAGGCCTCTATTAAATAGCTACACTACCAGTATTGTTATTTTTATTTAACATTTAACAAATATTTTCTGAAACAAGCCAGGTACTGTTTTAGCTACTAGATTAAAAAACTTGAGTACAATGTCTCCACTCAATACTTATATCTATCCTTGTGAGGACAGGAAAGTGGAGTAGAGGGTAATAACAGAGGTCACAAAGACAATGAAATGGTGAGGCATTAAGAGTCAGACCGTTAAAGCCTCTTTGGGAAGAGCTATGTCCTAGATGAGGATCAGAAGCCAGTCATGGGGAGGTCCCAGAGGATAGTGGTGTAGACAGAATGGACAGCAAGTTCAAGGCCGCTGAGATTACATTAAACTTGATACATCCAAAGGATTCACAAATAGCCAGTGTGACTAGAATTCCCAGGAGGGTAAAAGAGGTGACACTGGAAAGGTGGGGCAAAGGCCAGATCAAGCCAGCCCTCCCAGTCTACAAGGCAAGGTTCTTGTAATTGTGGAGGGAAACTTTGCAGGGTTTTAAGCAGGCAGTGCCTTGTGGGATTCATTTGTTGATGGATTTCTCATGGATAAGACCCTATTGGAAAAGGCATTTATAGCCAGTGTTCCTCTAAGCTGAGAGATAATAAAGCTTAGAGATGTCTCTCTTTCTAGAAACATCCTAGTGTAATAAAGATAATGGTGATCCCTCCAGAGAAGATCTGCTCACATTCCAAGGTAATGACTAACCTCTCTGAATAAAGAGAAGGATGGGCAGATCACCAGCAGGCCTCTTTAGAATAAGAATTTCCTAATTTAAGGGTTCAGTCCTGTGATTTCCCCATTGCATATACAGGTAACATAATATGGTCTGTCACACTGTGGAAACAAAACGAAACACTGATCTGGCTGCAGTTTTTACTGTAATAAATGGTCTTTTTTTCTTGCATTCATTCTGTGTGTAGAATGAATAAACAATACACCATTGTTACAAACATATGTATGACTAGTTTGTTAGCTCTCACAGAAGGTAAAATCTTGCCCATGACCTAATATGTGTTCTTTTCTGTGTGCTGGTTCTAGAGCTTGAACTCAGGGCCTCTCACTCTTTCTAGGCTTTTTTTTTTTTTTTTCTCAAAGCTGGTGTTCAACCAGTTGAGCCATATCTCCATTTCCAGCTTTTTGTAAGTTAACTGGAGACATGAATCTCAGGGACTTTTCTGCCTGGGCTCGCTCCAAACAGTGATCCTCATATCCCAGTCTCTTTTGTAGCTAGAATCACAGGCATGAGCTCCCAACTGAACGTTAGGAACTGAGAAGATTTGCCAGAGGTGAACAATACTATCATCGTTCTCATTTGAATTCCAACACTGTTGGCTGTTCAGGCACTCTCTTAGTTCCCTTCAGAAGAAACCATCTTGACCACTCTAGGTTTTCCTTCTAGCACCATTTCTTCTCCACGTATGTTAAAATATAGATTCTGTTCAAAGACTGCTCAGACCAACTTGCTGAGAGTCTATCTTCAAAAAGGAGTACAAGAAACAGGCTAATGGAAGAAACATATAAGAAGCCAGGAAGTTAAACCACACACTTCATGAAAAATGAAGTCAATAGACTTGTTCTGAGATTCTTTTAAAAAAGAAACTTGAGGCCTCATGGACTCCCCTTTGCATGGAAATTCACTGATAAGGGACTTTACGAAATGTGGCCTTTTGTGACTGTGTGGGGTTTTAAGATGATGCGATACTCCATGCCCCTCTCTCTGGAAATGCTACTCTCTGGGAGTACCAAGGCTGGAATTCTTTCACCCATTAGTCACAGAACACTCTGGAGCCAGCTCCCACTAGGCACAGCTCTCCCTTGGTGTGGGTGACTGAGTTTCTTTCATGTCACCTGGAAGGTAGTCACAAAGAGAAGACTCTTGGGAGGTCTTTTGTTTGTTGGTTTGTGTGTACTGAACTCAAAGTAAGTGACACAATGGTTTGAACTTCCAATCCCCCAGTTTCTAGTAAACATCTGCTCTCCAGTGACAAATACAATTTGGATCTAAACTCAGAACAATAATCCACATTGTTTTGTTTCTCAGTGTCCTCTCCCCTACCCTCAAACCCCGTGCTTGATCTCTGAAGTTTTCTGTAAATTTAAGTCTTCCAATAAATATGTGTGATTCAGACTCATGTTTTCAAAAGAATTTGCCACTTGCAAGTTTACTGTGCATTAAGCTGCCACTTGCTGCAGTACAGGGCCCTGTTTTGTTGTTTTGTGAACAAAATCCTAAGACTTGATCTTTTGGATTCAGTGCAATATTCTCTGAGTAGGCGTTAAGGGCGGTGGTTCACAACCTTTTGTACTGGACCTCTTCCAAGTGTTGGATGGAAAACCTTGTTCCTGCCATTATAAAAACACGCTACCATTTTTTCCAAGGAGCGCCTTTATATCCACACACTCTCTATTTCAGTGGCTAGAACTTTTATGAAATCACATACTATTTCAGAAGCCCAGTTTATGATCTTGATAGCTGATCCCAAACACAAGGTAATTGCACCTTGGACATAAGTGTTTGCTGACTGTTGCTTTAGTTGAGTGATATTTGAGACCTCTAGAATTTGTAAAAATTTCAATCCAATCTTTTTCATAGGTACTTCTTTGCCCATGATTATGGTTATTTAAAGTCACTGTTTTTCCTCCCCCACTTGCCTGGGTGAACAGGAGGATCTCTATTCCTGATTCCCCCTGTGCCACTTCCACTCAGTTATTTGTTGCACTGATCTGCCCCTCCTATCTCTCATACACTTGACATTTTTAATATTAAAAGCTTTTTCAAGGAAAGGGAAGCTGAAGGGTGCTCCAGTGAGAACTGATAAACAGATCCATAGAGTCCACTGTTCCAAACTGAACATCTCCAACTTAAAACCTTCATCCCAGCCTTCGTGATCAGAAAAAAAAAAATAGAACAGTTGAGTTCTCTTCCACCTGATCCTCAAAACAAGCCATACAACCACACATACAACTGAATCAGGTGTGTCCAGTCAACTCACTGGTATTTGAAGGGTCTCTGCCTGCTTTCCTTGTTTTTTAAGAATACATCTAAGGGACATCATCATATGCTACTTTGAAATGCAGTCACATACTACTTAACTAGGACGTGTTCTGAGAAATATATTATTGTGTGAATATCACAGTGTGATTATGTGATCCTAGATGGTATAGGATGATGACTCCATGTAGCTTTATAATGCCATCGAGAGACATAGTAAACACAAGATGTATAAGGCTGCTCCCAGCGTAGCAAGGCATACTGTTTTACAGTAAAACTTTTTATAACTTTAAAACAACAGTATGCTGGGAGTGATGGCAAATCTCTATAATCTCTGATACTTTGGAGGCACAGATTGGGAGGATCTCAGTTGATGGCCATCCTGGGCAAAACGTTATCGAATTCATCTCAGTAAACAAGTTGGGTGTGAAAGTACACATCTATGGAGTCTTAAGAAGGAGGATCTAGGTCTGAGGCCAGTCCTAGGCGAAAAGCAAAGATCCTATCTGAACAATACCTAAAGGAGAAATGGGAGTAGGGAAATGGATCAAGTGGTATGTAGCTATCTAGCAAGCCTGAGGTCCTTAGTTCAAACCCCAATACCACCAAAAAAACTTAATAAAGTACAGTAAACACATGAAGCAGTATTCCTAACTATCGCAATCAAGTGCACTATATGTAATTGTACACAGTGCTCTTTCACATGGCTAGAAGTATAAAAAGCTTGTTTTCACCAGCAGCATCACAAATACAGGAGTAACACACTGTACTTCCATCTTACAATGGTTGCAATGTCACTAGGTAAAGCTGCACTGTAATCTCATAGGACCACTGTTGTGGTGGGATCTGTCCTTGAAGGATGCATCCCTGTGTGGTGCCTGACTGCATTTGCCTCCAAGTCAGCTTCGCTCTCACCATGGCATTGGAGGGAAAGAACTGAAGGGAAGGGTAGAGACTAGGGTCCAGGCCTAGCTGTGACAGAGATAGGGACAGAGGTGTTCTGTCAGTTGTCTGAAGTGGCAAGGCTGGGATTTTAGCTTAGGTAGAGGCTGATTCATACGCTCTTACCCACTTCACTTACACTGTCCTCCAACAGGGGGCGTTGTCTGCACTCATGGTTACCCACAGTACTGGGAAAACCACACCTCCCACAGGTGAGACGAGGATGTTAGTGTCCCAATTCTTGAATATATTAAGTCAGATAATAATAATAATAATAATAATAATAATAATAATAATAATGTTATTTTTGTTACAGAGATTTGTTTCATTATTAAACTTCTGTGTCAGCTTCTGCCTGGCTCCGCAGTCCCTTTTCTTCTTCTCTTTGGCCCACTTGAATAATCTTCCTGGACAACCGTCACTCTGTGTCTCACTGCAGTGTCGGAGACAGTAGATACGAGAAGGCGCAGAGGGAAGTGCTACTCTTCCAATTTTTCACAAGTGGTGTGACTTGTGCTGTTCATTTCACCTCTCTGGTACAAGTTTCTACATTTATAAAATTAAAGGACTGATCTAGAACTTTTTTTGGAGGGTGTTAGTGCTTGTACTTCCATGATATTATACATTCAAGACAAATGTTCCACCATTGACCTGGAGCCCCTGGGAAAGATTGATCTAAATAAGGACAGATTTAAATACAGCTGCAGTTGATGCAATTTGATCAGCGCATCTCCCCAAGGCTAGATTGAGAAGCCCCTCTGGGGAAGCATGTAGGAGTGATCTCTGTGCCATGTATTTTTCAGTGTTGCTTTGGGCAATCTTGATGCTCTTTCCCTAAACATTTGATTCTTTATTGGCCACTCAATGTTCTCCATTGGTAGACATCAAATTTTCTCATTCTGGATATTGCTACCATCCATTTTCAAGACAGCATCTCCATGGAGCCCTTTGCAGCAGAAACCCATTTCTTCTTCTCACGATTTCCCTAGCATCTGTCTTTTGGTCCAGCACCTCGTGGATATTTAAGAAATAATGACTCATGTACTCTCAGTTTCCTTGATTAAAGCCTTGATTAAAGAAATTTTCAATCATCTCACCAGTGTTTATTGGGTACCTAGTGAGTGGCAGATATGTCAATGGATTTTTAGCAACACAAAGGTAAACAAAATAGAATCCTTGCTCTTAAAGAATTTACAATCTTGGAACCAGATAGGGTGGTGCATGCCTATAATCCCAGCACTGGAGAGGCTGAGGCAGGAGGATCAAAAGTCAAGGCCAGTCTATGCTACAGAGCCAGACTCTTATCAATACAAAACAAAAACCAGAATTTAAATCCATTTCCAGTCCCAGGTGGCTTATTGGGTTGTCCTGAACATGAGGTTTAATCCTCATTTTAAGGTTTCTCCATGAGGGGAAAATGCAGACAAGAATCCAATGTAAATTCTACAAAAGAAGAGTAAAGGAAGGGGCTGGTAGAGGAGGGATGAGTGAGAATGTTGAAAGGGGTGACGTTGATCAAGATATATTGTATACATAAACTGCTTTGTTAAATGGCAACTCTTTGTACAACTACTCAAAGATAACAATACTAATAATAATAAATTATAAAAAAGACATCTCCATGTTCCTTTCTTTCCTTTTCTTTTTCTTCTTCTTCCAATACTGGGGCTTGAACTCAGAGCCTCACACTCTTATTCAGCTTTTTCACTCAGGGCTGGTGCTCTACATCTCCAGTTTCTCCCATATCCTTCTTACCTGGAGTGTGCTCCATTCCTGGCATTCTGGTTGGCTATCTACATCCTTTCCATAATCCTTCTCAAGGCACTTCTGGTACTGTTGCCCTCATCACCCATAATCTTTTTTTTTTTCTGGTCATGGAGCTTGAACTCTGGGCCTGGGCACTGTTCCTCAGCTCTTCAACTCAAGGCAAGCACTCTACAACTTGAGCCACAGCGCCACTTGTGGTTTTCTTGTGGTTAATTGAAAATAAGAGTGTCATGGACTTTTCTGCCCAGGTTGGCTTTGAACCGTGATCCTCAGATCAAAGCCCTCAATCTCTCTTTCTCTTTCTCTCTCTCTCTCTTTTTCTGGGGCTTGAACTCAGTGCCTGAGCACTGTCCTTGAGCTTCTTTTTGCTCAAGGCTAGCACTCTACCACTTGAGCCACAACACCACTTCTGGCTTTTTCTGTTAATGTGGTACTGAGGAAACGAACCCAGGGCTTCATGCATGCTAGGCAAGCACTCTACCACTATGCCACATTCCCAGCCCCACACATAATCTTTACTAGGCCATTGTTCTCACTACAAACTGAAATTTCCAATTATGCATTTCCTCTGGCTCTGCTTTTTGTCACCAGGCTTATTTTACACTCTAACTAGAATGTCCTAGGCATTCTTCCACTCTGTGTCCTGCAGTACTCATATTGTTCTGAGTCCATGCTCAACCAATATTTGATTGATGTGGTCTTTTCCTCTTGTTTTTGTAGTATGTAGAGAGAACATTAGTCTACTATTGTATTTGAAAGCCTTGGCTACTCCATATTTCTTTTTTTAGAGCCCACAACCTCAGTTGCCTGCATAAGTCCTGATGAGTTTCATTTAAATGTTGTGTCTAGAGGTGAATTCTCAAAATTGCCTGAGACATTATGTGAGACAGTATTGTGTGACAAATTGGAGATATCATGCTCTCTAATGACCATGTTATGAATCTTCTAAAAATGGGTGGATTGCATTATTCTTAATACTCAGAGTATGAGTCTTTATCTGTGATCACTTTACTATTAAAAGGTCTTTTTTTCTCACAACCCATCTCCAGATTTTGTGACCTATGTTATCTTTATTTTTCAAGGCAGAACTCAGGGCATTTATATTTCATTTTACAATCTAAAACAGTTCCAATTATTACTCATAGTCCTAGACTTAACTGGAACCAGGTTCAAAAGTCCTTTTTATCCTTCTCTCCATTTGTGTTCTCAGGTTGCTTTATGTCCTTTTCCCCCTTTTTATTCTTCTCTCCTTTATCCTTCTTTTTTGTGTTCTTGTGCTTTGAGTACCGGGGTTTCATCAAAAAGATTTAAAAATAAGAGATTGTAAAAATATCACCTGAGTTTGTTTGGATTGAAATTGTCTCCTATTTATCCTCGTTTTAAATTTTATGTATGTGGTTAAAAATAACGCTGCTCATGAGTCCTCTCTCTCTCTCTCTCTCTCTCTCACACACACACACACACACACACACACACACACACACACACACACTTTTTGTGGGAATTAAGAATGTGACACATCACCCTCTCCTGCAGGAGAACTGTTCTTCCAGGTTGGCTGATGGAGGTGTGCGAAGTCTATAAGCTTCACAGGGAGACATTTCCTGGGCCCAAGACTTCTTTGATCGGTCTACAGCAACACAAGAGAGTACCTGTGAAAAACCCTTCGCAGCCCTGCTGCGAGGGCGCCTGCGCAGGAGACGAAGTTCTTACCATGGAACTGGTGATGACAGGGCCCTGAACTGGCGTCTGGGCCCTCTGTCACGTCGTGGCTGAACATGCGCACATGCAGGTCGCGTTTCCCAACACCATGGGAGAGGTGCTGCTGCCTCAGTATCCCCAGCAGATCTTCATGAAGGTCGCAGTGCTCCTGGCTCTACGCATGCGGGATGTGGAAACGCTTACGGGGGTGCTTGCCGCTGCCGCCTCCCTCCACTTCTCTTGCTCCCATTTGGTGGTGGAGGTTTCAGGGCGAGGACATCCAGGGACGTGCTCAGAAAGGACGATGTCCTTGGCCGCGGGCTTCCGGGAGAAGCCACGGTGCAAGCGGAGGCACTTCCGGTGGGACCCACGCGAAGGGGCCCGGATGATGCAGGCCCACGCCCACAGCTTGGCCCTGCTGGGAAAAGCCCAGGCAAAGAGATGCGAGCTGTGGGAACACCATAGACGGTCCTCCGTCCCCTCTGTCCTCCCCCGGAGTTCCTCGCCCTCCTCGGAGTATTAAGCAGCACAGTGAGCCGGAAGAGGTGGAGGCCGGACGCCGGAAACTGGCGTGCGGAAATGCCCGGATGTTCCCCTGCTGCCAATCAGCTTCTGCAGATACTCAGCCAATGACTGTCCGCGGGAGCCTCGTGTGGATGCCGTGGCCGGGCCAGCGTCTGCCTTGTGCTTATACTTTATAAACTGGTGGGTCAAGGACGACAGCCACCTCTGGAACCCCCGAGGGCGCTCTCCTCTCTGCTGAGGATGGTGCCCTTGACCCTCTTGACTCCCCACGGAGGACTGAGGCCTGGCGTGGAAGGCCGCTCTCCGCGCGGCCCGCGGCGCGGGCACCCGTGTCCTCGCCTCGGCCCAGTCCCTGGCCTTTATGAACTCTGGTTGTGTAATCGCTGCGATGTCTACCCGTTTTTAATAAAGCGATACCATGTCTGAAAAAACAAGAATGTGGCTCCCAGACTCACCAGCCTGATCAGCGGAAGCAAAAACCAGATCAGAAAGCAGATACGGGCCTGCCTGAGAAAGGGCCTTGAAGGGTATGCTTATCGAATGAGTGAATCAGGACTTACAAGATTCCAGAGGATTTTATATCAGCAAAACACTTTCAACCTGGACTGACAGGAACAGAAAGAGTACAAAGTGAAAGAAGCTTGGTGAACCTGAAAAAGTTCAGGAAATAGGTTGATAAAGAATACACTAGGAAAAGCCACAATGGTCAGACAGGAGAGTAGCAAGCTAAAGCAGATTATTCTCAGGTCCTAACCCAAATGGACTTTATCTAGCTGGATTTTAAAATTGCTTCAGGGGCGATATCTCTCTTCCTGTCCCGATTTTTTCCCCCTGTTTTGAAGGGGAGTGCTAAAATAGTTATTCTATGATTGTATTTTTCATTGTAGGTTAAGAGCAAGTAACTCTGATAATTTTGTTCCGTTAATTCATAGTCCACAAAGGGAAATGGATTGTGTCACAGGGTGAATTATACCCAAAGGCTCACTTATTGTAAAAGAAAAAGAATGTGTGTGTGTGTGTGTGTGGTGTGTATGTATGTTTACATGAGTTAGATAATGAGATTTGACTTTTTGAGCTAATGACATTTGGGACAATGAGCTCACACTAGTTAGTAGAGATTACAGGGAATTTGAAGCAGGGTTAGTTAATGGATTTTTAATATGAAAGAATCAGCACAGATCCTTGAGGGTTATTGTATGGACAGTGCCAGGCAGAATAATGTTCAGACAACCCAATATGTCAAACATTCAAATGGAGTGTGAGTACCTTGTATGGCATAGAAAAAGGGAATTAAGCCAGGTACAAGTGGCTCATGCCTGTAATCTTAGCTATTCAACAAGCTGAGATCCATAGGATTTCAGTTTGAAGCCAGTCTGGCCAGATAAAAGCTCTTGAGACTCCATTGCCAAAATAACTATCAAAAATGTGGGAAAAAGGTGTGACTCAGGTGGTAGAGTACCAGCTGGGAAAACAAGCCAAGTTATTGTAAGGCACTGAGTTCAAAAAAGAAAAAGTGGAAGAAGGATCAAATCTAAAATAAGATTATATTCACTGTTTTGGGCTTTGGTGATAGAGAAGAAGGGGCCATGAGCAGAGGACTAGAGGCACTTAAAGGAGCTCAACTAGTCCAGGATACATATTCTCCCCAGCACCTCCAGGCAGGAGCTCAGCCCTGCCAACACTTGAATTTGAGACCGGTGAGATACTGTCAGACTTCTGATCTACACACTTGCAAGAAACCACAGTAGTGTTACATGAAGCCACTAATAGTATGATAAATTATTATAGAAGTGATAGGCAACAAATACATTTAGAGTGAATGAGAACCACCTGGATGGCTTTTTCCCCTCAAATATAAATTATTAAATAAAGAATTTTAAAAAAAGAGTGTAGCTCAGTCATAGGGTGCTTGCCTAGCATGTGAGGGCTTAGGTTCTATCCCCAGTACCAATAAAAAAAATAGAAAGAAAGAAAAGAAAAGAAAGAAAGAAAGAAGGAAGAAAGGAAGGAAGGAAGAAAAAGATTTGGATGGGTATAGTGGTTCAAAGTTGTAGTCCTAACTACTTGAGAAACTGAGATTAGAAGGATTGCAATTTGAGGCCACCCCAACAAAGTTTGGATACGGTAGCCCATATCTCTCATCCCAGCTCCAGTGGAGACTGAGATCAGGACAATCAATGTTCCAGGGTAGAAAAGTCTATGAGACTCCACCTTAACAGAAATTTAGTGTCACCATGCCCATTGTCATCCCAACATGGGGAAAAGCCTAGAGGAGGATCATAGTTCAGTCATAGTCCCAGAAAAAAGTGAGACTCTATCTAAAAAATAATCAGAACAAAAAAGGAATGGGGGTATGGCTCTGTAGACAGTGCCTGCAGCCCTGAGTTCAAACTCAAGTACTATAAAGAAAAAAATAGGATATATATATATATATATATATATATATATATATATATATATATATACGGGCTGGGAAGTTGGCTCAGTGGTAGTGTGCTTGCCTTGCATGCCTGAGGCCCTGGGTTCGATTCCTCAGCACCACATAAGCAAAAAGAAAAAACCCGGAAGTGGCATTGTGACTCAAGTGGTAGAGTGCTAGCCTTGAGCTGAAGAGCTGAAGGGACAGTGCCCAGGCCCAGAGTTCAGGCCTCATGACCGGACCCAAAAAAAAATGTATATATAAGTTTATATGTATATGTGTAGATTGGTAGGTCCCACCCTCCAAAGTTTCTGACTCAGTATATCTTGGGAGGATCCTAAGAATTGTAGTTTTAAAAATCTATCCTTGTTTAATAACTATTTTTATTGCCATTATAAAGGTGATGTGCACAGAGGTTACAGTTACATAGGTCAGGTAATGAGTCCATTTCTTTTTGGACAGTGTCACTCCTTCCTTCACACTCTCCCAATTTTCCTCTTCTGTCCCCACTCACAAGTGGTATAGTTCAGCTTCAGCATCATGTCCAGTGAGTAGCACTGCTGCACTTGATTACCCTTGGTCCTTCCATTTCTGTGCCCTCCCATGCCCTCCCAAAGACAGATAAACAAGAAAAAAGACACAAAAGGAAAAAGAAACAATAACAACAAAGATAAAAACCGCTTGTATTTATTCCCTGGCATACACTTCAATAAATCTTATTTTATATGATCAGAGGCACATACGCACTGCGCCTTTATGTTCCTCCCCTCAGAGGAACATAATCTCAGAAGATCAGAGGAACTGATCTCATAAGACCTCAGGAGATGCTGATGCTGCTAGGGTGACAACCACATTTGGAGATTTCTGCTTTCTCTAAGCCTTAAATTGAAGCAGGTTATTTAGCCGCTAAAGCCTCCCATTTTATTTATTTGACTCTTCTTTGTATGCTTTAACTTGGAAAAATCCAGAAAGGAATAACAGACTTGAAGCCATGATCACCTTAACTCTGTGCCTACAGAGCAGTCTGGAAGTCACTTTTATTCTCTACAGGATGGGCCTGTATCAGACAGTGCAGCCAGGGGCCCCTTTAGGAATGTAAGTAGAGAGAGAAGCCTCTTCCTGGGTCGCGCTGTCATGCTTCGGAGCAGGACCCAATGGCGCTCGTCACTCAGCATGGCAGTAATCTTTGGCAAGGAGCTAGATGGAACAGTGGCTTCGGAATGACAACATTGATCTTTACTTTGGACTGAGCTGGGGAATTGCTGTGTTCTCAGGTTTCACTGCATGCTGGCATTGCACATATTCTTCAGGTTTTCTTGCTGTAAATGGGCCTTTTGCAACTGAAAATAGTTCTCCATGCCGAATGGACCTAAGGCCAGGCACAGCAGCAGGAAGGTGACTGGATGGATTTCTTCCGGTCACTGGGCATCCTCTACTGCACTTTGGGACCAGGTAGGTTGGGAAGAATACACGATTGTATTCAGCTTCATTTTTTTCAAAGCACTTTCATATCTTTCATCTAGTTCATCCTGCCTGTCACAGATATTAATGACAAAGCCAGAAAGAGAATCCAAGGTTCCTGAGCTCTGGGGTCTGTCTGCCTCAATCTCCACCTCCAGATAAATGTGTAGAATGTTCCATTTCTAGGAGCAAAACTGACAGAGACATAGAAATAACAAAAAGGGGGGAAGGAGGAAAGGAGAGAGAGGCAGGAGGGAGGTAGAGAGAGATGGACGGGGGGGAGGGGCTAAAGAAAGGAGAAAGAAGAAAAAGCTAAGTGAGCCCCCTGACACCTAAAAAGCACTTGAGAGCCTACGTTGCCACACCACTGCATGGGAACAAGCATCTATTTCGTCTGGGGCAAAAGCTCTATCCACACCCAGACAGGAGTAAAGACCATGGAACGATCAAGCGGCTTTACAGAGAGCAGGTGTCCCCTTGCTCCTGTCTCTTTCCCTTAAGTGTCTGTGGTTTGCCTTGGTTCCTCTGCCCTCCTCACAGATGAGTCTGAGAGGGCTTGTGGAGAGGCCCCCTCCGTGATGGTCCCCTGTGCCGTCAGAGGCTGGGCTGGTGGAAAAGTGGATCCTGGAAATCTAGGGCAGGGAAACTCCTCAAGGGATCTCAGCAGTCCCACACTGTTGTGACCTCAAAGTTCCAAGGGTTCCTCTTGATGTCACAAGACAGAAACTGGGGTATAGCCCTTCCTGTTCAGTTGGGTGACATCTAAAAGCCTATGAGATATAGATGGTGAATTATTTTAAGAAGGTGGGTTATGGTAATAGGGCTCAAAAATGTTCAAATTGGGGGCTGGGAAGGTGGCTCAGTGGTAGAGTGCTTGCCTTGCATGCATGAGGCCCTGAGTTGGATTCCTCAGCCCCACATAAGCAGAAAATGCAGGAAGTGGTGCTGTGGCTCAAGGGGTAGAGTACTAGCCTTGAGTTGAAGAGTTGAGGGACAGCACCCAGGCCCAGAGTTCAGGCCCTACAACTGACAAAAAAAAATTCAAGTGGTATTGTGAGATAATAGAATAGAAACAGAAAATTACTTATGTCAGTGAATATTTTTTATGATTTTTTAAAATGTTTTTTATTACAAAAATATTGTACAGAGGGGTTACAGTTACATGAGCAAGGTAATGAGTACATTTTTTTATTGTGAAAATACATGAGTACATTTCTTATCAAGCATTGTTGCCTTCTCCTTTGTTTTTCCCCTGATGTCAGTGAATATTATCCAAACAACTGTCTGCAAGATTTGTCATGCTCTGTGCTCTAGAGGAGAGGACTTCTACCAAGAGGAGCTCCTAAGCTGGGTGCTGGAGCCTCATACCTATAATCCTAGCCACTCATGATGCTGAAAATTGAAGATGGAGCTTGAAAGCCAGCTCATGAGGAAAGCCTGTGAGACTCTTATCTCCAATTAAGCAGTAAAAAGTTAGAAATGAAGGTGTGGCTCAAGTGGTAGAGTGCCTGCCTTGAGTAAGAAAGCTAGGGTACAACGCCTAGGTCCTGAGTTAAATTCCCAGTACTGCTACACACACACACACACACACACACACACACACACACACACACACACACACACAGTTACAAAGCTCCTAGTATACTGCAAAAACACCAGGACAGTGGGAAGGAAATTCCTAAAGGAAGAGGACTAATGTGTATGTGAGATGTTTCCATACACTCCAGCTTTCACGATCACTGTAGAATGGTGAATGATATTCAACACCTTTTGCAACAACTCCGTGATGACCAAAAATGGACTGAAAGTAGAGAAGTGTTTCTTTATGCAGGAGAGAAAAGTTGCCATCGACTGAACCCACTGGTTGATTTTTGTCTCATTAAAACTGAGAGGGTAAGACATTATATCTTCAAACATCATCAAATTATGAATCCATCAAATCATTATCAACTATTGTAATCAAAGAATTGATTCCTTTTTTCTTCTTTTTTTGGGGGGGGGTGTCTATTTGTGAGGCCTGAACTCTGGGCTTGGGCGCTGTCCCTCAGCTCTTCAGCTCAAGGCTAGCGCTCTACCACTTGAGCCACAGCACCACTTCCAGCTTTTTTCTTTTTTCTTATGTGGTGCTGAGGAATCGAACCCAGGGCCTCATGCATGCAAGGCAAGCACTCTACCACTGAGCCACCTTCCCAGCTCCAGAACTGATTCCTTTCTAAACCTCGATTTAATTCTTTATATCTAACATCTAGTTTATAGGAACTACAATGGATAAAAGGTCTAATTAAACAACACCATCGGGAATCTTTGAGAAATTCAGAAGACGATATTTCTTCAAAGCACTTGGACACTCCCGCAGTCACATGCTAATTTGAAACTCCATAAAATTGTGGCCCCCTCACCTAGAGTCATTATAATACAAATATCTTCTCATCAATCTGTCAAGTGAGGTCTTAAAACAAACACTTCTAGGAAACTTCGCTTCCACCATGACAGATAAGCTCACACCTAGCCTGGGTTGAGGGCTGCAGTGTGTTGGAGGTTTGGAAAGCCTCAGGCACCAACCTCTTGGCCGTCACCCATCTCAGATCCACCAGGTTGGCAGGCTCCTTTTGAACAACCCCTTTTAGCTTAGCTACCCACCACACGATTAACTGTTTAAACAAATTCCAGAAAGCACATCAATTATTACTAATGAATTCCAAATCAAATCATCCAGAACTACAAAGGGCCGCCAGATGTTTCGGTTGAGGAGAAGCGAATGGGTGGGAGGCATGAAGAGAGGATGGCTTCTTTCCCACCACTCCTCAAGTTTGGATCTGAAAGGCTATAATTTATCAGACACCCAATATAAAGAGGCATCGTGCACATTTAAAAATATCTCTTGGAGACATTTTTTAAACATTAACTTCATTATAGAATATTGCTTTATACTGATATCATACCTAATGAAAGCTTGCAGACCTCTTTTACGCATTGCCAGAAAAAAAAATTACAACAAATTTTAAGATCTTAATTACCTTTCATTCATAAACTCTTGCAACACCTTGGCCTAAAAACCAGAATAAGCTAAGCAGAGAAGATTGGCTTTATAAGGGCTAGGAGGAAAGCAGGAACAAAGAACAAAATGGATTGGTTGGTTATCTCTTTATGTGTGTTGGGCACTAGGTCTTAAACTCCTGGCTTCATACTGTTGCTCAACTTTCTCACTCATAGCTGGTGCGCTATTACTTGAAATAGACCTTCACTTTTGTTTTTGTTGTTGTTGTTTTGAGGGTTTTTTTTGGGGGGGGGTCCGGTCATGGGGCCTGAACTCTGGGCCTGGGCACTGTCCCTCAGCTCTTCAGCTCAAGGCTAGCGCTCTACCACTTGAACCACAGCGCCACTTCCGGCTTTTTTTTCTTTTTGCTTATGTGGTGCTGAGGAATCAAACCCAGGGCCTCAGGCATGCAAGGCAAGCGCTCTACCACTGAGCCACCTTTTTTTTTTGCTGGTTAATTGGAGATAGAGTCTTGAAGATGTCTGCCCAGGCTGGCTTTGAACTGAGATTCTCAGATCTCAGCCTTCTGAGTAGCTAGGATTACTGTGACAAGCCTTATTGGTACCAGGTTTCAGCATTACTTTCTTTGTGAAAGCTGAGATGATGTCTTCTGAAGATTAAAATTGGCTTTTTGGAGGATTTAGCTTTTTTCTCTTTTTCTGTCTCCCTTTCGTTCTCTTTCTCTTCTCCTGATTTCTTGCAAGTTTAGTTACACAAGTTAGTTTCAACTTGCTAGTGTGGAAATTGAGCATGAGTGATTTCAGTTTAGCTTGGTCTGTTGGGACTCGTCAAGAACTCAGAACCAAATCAATAACCTCTGATAAACTTTTACATATATTCACATTACATATGTGATATAAATATATGTGACATATAACATAAATGTATCTAATGTATAAATATATAATATGTTATATGTAATATATAATCCTTACAGTCCCTGAGTAAGAAAACAATATTCCCATTTTTCAGCAACTAGTTTTTGCTTTCCAAATGAGTATATTAAGGAGAGTGTAGCAAGTGATGGTTCTCAGGAACTGGGGTCCCTGATAGGGCAGTAAAGAGCATAGGACACCTCTGACAAAAATATGAGAAAAATGTTCCAACCTGGATTTTTTTTAAAAATTTGGATTATGAAATTTTTAATACCTTTTTATTGTAAAAATAGTGTACAGAGGGGTTACAGTTACAGGAGTAAGGTAATGAGTACATTTCCTATCGAGTATTGTTACCTCCTCCTTTGTTTATCCTAGATCTTGTGTCAACCCATCAACAGGAAATCAAAGTGAATTTCAGCAAACCTGGTCCTTCTCTTATAGTGGCCTGACTCTCCCTGAAAGTGTCCTACATTACAAATTCCACAGGACTCTGGTAGAAAACAAGGGCAGAGGTCAGTGTTGAGAAGACAGGAAATTTATGGACAATTAATAGACGAGATTTATTAATAAGAGATTTATGGCAACAGGATGGTTGGATAGATACATCTGTTTGGCTCTCAGGTAAGGGCCCTGGACCTAGGTCCACATACCCAAGCATGGAGTTGACCATACATTAGTGGATTGCTTGGACTGATCTCTCTTCTCTCTTTCTCCTTACCTGTATTGGTGCTTGAACTCAATACCTCATGCTTTCTATGCTTTTTTGCTCATGATGAGAGTTCTACTACTTGAGCTACTTCTCCAGTCCATCCTTTTTGCTGGTTAACTGTAGATAAGGGTCTCTCCAATTTTTTCTGCCCAGACTAGCTTCAAATTTCAGCCCTCTGGTTTTAGCCTCTCCAGTAGTCAAGAGGCCACTGTCGCTGGTGCTGCTGGCCAAGAGCCACTGGTGCTTAGCTGCTTATTCTCATCTTTAGGCTCATTTAAAATATTCATACATTGCTGGACACCGGTGGCTCATGCCTATAATCCTAGCTACTCAGGAGGCTGAGATCTGAGGATTACGGTTCAAAGCCAGTCAGGGTATGGAAAGGCTGTGAAACTCTTATCTCCAACAAACTACTCAGAAAACTGGAAGTGGTGCAGTGGCTCAAGTGGTAGAGCGCTAGCCTTGAGCTGAAAAGCTGAGGGACAGAGCCCAGGCCCAGAGTTCAAGCACCATGACCGACAGCAACAACAAAAATTCATATATCTCCAGTGGGTTTTAAATATTGAAATGAGTTAAGAATTAAGTGGTAGGGCTGGGAAGGTGGCTCAGTGGTAGAGCACTTGCCTTGCATACCTGAGGCCCTGGGTTCGATTCCTCAGCACCACATATGCAAAAGGAAAAAAGCCAGAAGTGGCGCTGTGGCTCAAGTGGTAGAGTGCTAGCCTTGAGCTGAAGAGCTAAGGGAAAGTGCCCAGGCCCAGAGTTCAGGCACCACGACTGGACCAAAAAAAAAAGAATTAAGTGGTAGACTTTCTCTAGCATATTATATGTTCAACCAACTTAATTTTTCTTTCTTTTTTTTTTTTTGCCAGTCAGTCCTGGGGCTTGAATTCAGGGCCTGGGCACTGTCCCTGAGCTTCTTTTTTGCTTAAGGCTAGCACTCTACCACTTGAGCCACAGCACCACTTTCAGTTTTTTCTGTTTATGTGGTATTGAGGAATCATACCCAGGGCTTTATGCATACTAAGCAAGTAATCTACCACTAAGCCACATTTCCAGCCTTTGGATTTTCTTTAAAGGTAGATTTTTTATTTTTTATTTTGACATAGGAACCGATATCAAATATCTCAAAAGAGATCTTCATGGAGGTAGAGTTCTTAGTGACTGCAGTCATTTGTCCCATGCAAATGCTGCCGAATAAGGCAGGACATTTGTTTGTGAATGCATTTCATGCCGCATTCCAACTCTACAATATGTTTGATTTATAAACCCTAAAAATAAGACATACTTTGGAGAAAGATGTGGGTTGGGTCCGAGTGGAAGTAATGGAATAAACAGCCTCTTGTAATCACCAACATTCCAAAATCGTTTTCCAGAGTGATTATCTAGCCAAGAGCTACAAAACAATGTTTCTAATTTGCACTACACAAATCGATGGAAAAAAAGGAAAGCCCTACTCACTAACTCAAGAACAATTTTGTTTGTTTTTTTCACTTCCAAGATCAACTTCCAGGCTACACGTGTTTTTTAGAAACTGCAAAGCAACAGAACTATCAGCTGTACATCCCATTTCTTCCTCTTGTTTTCTCCTTGCTGCTTCTTTACTGGATTTGAAATTAACTTAATATAAAGCATAGCATACATAACAAATATTAAATGCTTGCCATTTAAGGTATTTTAAAAAATTGTTTTTGGTTGATTGTGGTGCTTAAACTCAGGGTATGGGCACTGTACCTGAACTTTCTCATTCAAGGCTAGTGCTCTCTGAGCCACAGCCCCACTTCCAGTTTTCTAATGGTTAATTGAAGAGTTACACGGACTTTCCTACCTGGGCTGGCTTCAAACTGCAATCCTCAGCTCTCAGCCTCTGAGTAGCTAGGATTACAGGTGTGAGCCACTGGTGCCTGACTCTATTTATTTATTTATGTTTATTTATTTATTTTTTATTTTGCTGTCGTGGGGCCTGAACTCTGGGCCTGGGTGCTGTCCCTCAGCTCTTCAGCTTAAGGCTAGTGCTCTACCACTTGAGCCACAGCGCCATTTCTAGCTTTTTCTGCTAATGTGGTGCTGAGGAATCGAACCCAGGGCCTCCTGCATGCCAGGCAAGCATGCTACCTCTAAGCCACCTTCCCAGCCCCAAGGCTCTATTTTTTAATTGTAAGAATAAGAAAATCAACATGGCTAGGGGTGTAGCTCAGTGGTAGAGCACTTTTCTAGCATATGTCAGGCCCTGAGATTTGAATCCTAACACTGCAAAACAAAACAAAGCCAAAGGGCAAAAACACTAAAGAGTTAAAAGCATATTAAAACTCAGGGAAAAGTATAAAATTCCCATCAAGTTCTCTTCTGACAAACACCATGTAGTCTCTTCTTCTCCACTCTAGCTACTGGCCACATGTCATGGCTTGAAGCCCCATATTTCTGTGGCATTATGGCCTTGAAGGACTTCCCCACACAACTCAGAAACAGAAGTGCCAGGTGATGGAACAATTAGATCTCCTAAACCATCAGAACCTTCTTTCCAATGAAGTTGTCTCATTGAGAATCAGTTAATTATGCACTGGATTTCAGAGATTCGAACAGCACAATCCCTGGCATATAGGATGTCTCACTTCTGGAAGGAAGATGGGTGTACAGTATCGCTTCACATTATAATGTGCACAGAACTGAAGAGAGAACAGGAGTAACAGCTCTTATGTATGAAATGATTGCTGGAGTGTCATGTTCACCATGCTGAGAGATTATGGAGAAGGGACAGAAATAGCTGCGATGACAGAAAACTACATTAGTAGTTTGAGAATGGATGGGTTGCCCTTGTAAGATGACATATGGCAGAAGGAATGTGGTAGAATGGTACAGGGGGAAAAGGACCAGAGTCAAACTGATTTAAAGTTGCTTGATTTTCATTGCCTCACAGAACCTGAAATAACAGCTATTTCAGCGCTTTTCCCATCCTTCAGCCTTTCATATCTGAGCCTTTCATACCTCACCCTTACTCAGCCAACGCCAGGATATTATTGATTAAACAAAAACTGAGTGTTTAATGCTTTTATTCACCAAAGCCAAGTATTCTTGGGCTCGGCTTCACAGTGGATATAAAAACAATGTCATTATATCTGAACGTAGTGGAGCATTCCTGTAATCTTCACCACCTGAGAGGCAGAAGCAGAAGATCACAAGTTCAATGCCTGACTGGACAATGTTAATGAGACTTCATCTCCAAAATGTAATACAAACAATAAAACCATACCTCTAGTTCTGAACTGTGGCTAAGCACCTTAAGGGACAGATATACACACCTGGGTAAGATCTGGGTCACATTTTCTTCCTCTGCGAAGTCAAATTGAGAATGTCTGTGCTGATGGGTCATGCCTATAATCCTAGCTACTCAGGAGGCTAAGATCTGAGGATTGCAGTTCAAAACTAGCACACTCAGAAAAGACTGTGAGACTTTTTTCTCCAATACACTGCTCAGAAAAAATTGGAAGTGGCATTGTGGCTCAAGTGGTAGAGTGTTAGCCTTGAGTAAAAGAAGCTCAGGGACAGTGCCCAGGCCATGGGTTCATGCCCTAGGACCTGCACACACATACACACACACCACAATTAAGAATGCCTGAATTGCATGGCTAGGGATGAAATAGAGATCAGTGGCTCACGCCTGTAATCCTAGCTACTCAGGAGGCTGAGATCTGAGGATTGAGGTTCAAAACGAGCCCGATCAGGAAAGTCTGTGAGACTATTATTGCCAATAAACCACCAGAAAATCGGAAGTGGTGCGTGGTTCAAGTGATAGAGCGCTAGCCTTGAGCTGAAGAGCTGAGGGACAGTACCCAGGCCCAGAGTTCAAGCCCCACGACTGACAAAAAAAGAGAGAGAGAGAGAGAGATTAGTAAAATACAGTGCTCAGTATGTGCTACTCCAAGTGGACAGCTAATTTTTTCATTTTTCAGATACACTTGCATAGAGGTAACAGCTCAACACATCAGCATTGAGGCCAGACAGGAAGTCCTGCACTTATTATGTGTGTGCCTGTATATGTGTGAAGGTATAGTGTGTATGTTTACATGTATAGAATATGTGCATACACATGTGATCGTGTATGCATGTTCTTATTATTAGTATTGTTGTTTTTGTTATTATTAGATAGTATTGCGGTTGAACTCAGGGCCTTGCACTTGCCAGGCAGGTCATATCCTACTGTTTTTTGCTTTTGTTATTTTTCTGCCAGGGTCTTGTGCTTTTGTCCAGTCTAGCCAGGACCATATCCTCATATTTATGCTTCTCATGCAGCTGTAATGATAAGCATGCCCAAAATGCCTGGCTTATTGATTTAAATGAGGTATCTCATTATTTTATTTTCTGGGTTGGCCTCACGCTTCAATCCTCCTAGTTACCACTGCCTCAGTGTCTGGGATTGCAGGACTGAGCTACCACTCCAGGCCATATTCGTGTGTGTGTGTGTGTGTGTGTGTGTGTGTGTGTGTGTGTGTGTGTGTGTGTGAACGTGTGCCCTAGGCATGGAGCATGAGAGAGGTAGACAATGACTCTGGTAATGGTTGTGGGAGTTTGCCGTGTGCGTTGCAGGGTGTTTACCATCACCCCAGCCCTTGACCCTCTAGATGTGAGTAGTATCATCTACCTTCCAGGTGTGACAACCAAAAATGCCTCCAGACATCGCCAAATGTTTCCAACAAAGGAGGTATTTTACTCCTCTTGTTGCCAACCAAATTTATCATGAAGATGAGGATGGTGATTTTCCGAGCCCTTGTGCGTGAACATGATGTCAGAGTTTTCGAATATTCCCTATAACTGGCTTTCTTGTCTCATGCTCTAGCTGATGGAACCCAAAAATAAAACAAAATACTTCTTCTAAGGGGAGACCTTGCCCATATTAACTGGAAGGTTTTATTTATCTTACCAGCATAGATAATCCTGTGTGTGTGTGTGTGTGTGTGTGTGTGTGTGTGTGTGTGTGTGTGTGTGTGTGTGTGTGTGTGTGTGTGTGTGTGTGCGTGTGCGTGTACATGTGTGTCCAGGGGCTTGAACTTAGGGCCTGGGTGCCGTCCCTGAGCTTTTTTTGCTCAAGGCTAGTGCTCTTACCAGATGAACCACAGCTCCACTTCCGGCTTTTTTGGTGGTTAACTGGATATCAGCGTCTCACATGGGCTGTCTTTGAACTGTGATCCTCAGATCTCCGTCTCCTGAGTTGCTAGGATTACAGGTGTGAGCCACTGGTGCCCTGTACCTTCTTGTTTTTTGAAGTGCAAAATGCTGTTTCAGGACCCTTCTCAACATGCAGCTCCTCTCTCTTGTACTTGTGTACTGGGACACTATGGTGTTTCCATCCTGTTCACTTGGTGGGCTCTTCTTTCTCATTTTGCCCAGGTGGACAAACTCTCCATCTCTTTCTTTTTCTTCCAGACATCTCTGTTCTCCACCCCCACCCCAGCTGAGAACTCCCACATCCTTCCTGCCCCTCACCCCCCTCCTCTCTTTTCCACAGAACCTTTTCCAAGCCCGTCTCCACAGGGACATCTTTCCTAACTCTGTCTAGTCATCTCTCTTCCCTCCCGCAGCTTTCCCATGACCACGTCTATTCACCCCTCAGAGGACAGCATCATTTGAAAATTGATGGAGTCAAAAGCTGTCTTCTGTTACCTCTTTGAGCTATCTGCACAGCAGTTGTGGTGAACTTCAGAACTGTATTTATTTACATTTATCTTGGTGAAACATTTTGTGTTCTATGTCTGCTTATAGTTAAAGAATTAAGGTCCATGCAGTAAGTAACTGGCTATATATAGAGTCAGAGTCCATTCACTAGCAGACATGAAGCACAGACCCTAATCTATATCCTTGGGCAGTTTCTCTATTTGTACATTGCCAGTTTTGTCCTCTACTCCAAATTAAGTTTGTTTTTTGTTTCTGCCCCAGTCCCCCAAATTTCTCCCTCCCTTACTTGGGTCTGACATTAAGCCAACATTACAATCTCCTATATAATTAAAATTTGGCTGAAAAGTTATATGTAATTTCCAGAGCAAGAATGAGTGTGAGAGAGGGCAGGAGGGGAGAGAAAGAGAGAGAGAGAGAGAGAGAGAGAGAGAGAGAGAGAGAGAGAGAGAGAGAGAGAGAGAGAGAGAGAGAGAGAGAGAGAGAGAGAGAGAGAGAGAGAGGGAGGAGAGACTTAAAAAGAAAGAGTTAAATATGTAGAGTAATAGAAATATATAGAGAAATGAAGGATCTTGGGATATATATCATCACAAGTTTGGGACCCAGTTATGTCAGAACACATTTACGCTTTTAAGTGTGTGAGTACATTTACTATTGAGCCAACAACATGTTCAAAGGCTACTTAGCATATTTGGGGGGAGAAGAATGGGCACATCCTGTGTTTAATGAATCCAGTTACCAAAAGAAAAGCTTGCTCAGTGTATTCAGGAAGGCTTTTCCTTTGTGCTAAAATATTGTCTAGACCACTGAGCTTTTATTTGTATAAAAAAATTCCCTAGTGAGCATTTTGGTGCTCTGGTTTTCATCAAGTTTGCATCTGGTGATGCATCTACAAGCCATTGGCATGGTTGTCCATCACTCTGATGAAGGCAAAGAGCAGACCATGTGTTCTCTTCATTTAGATGTTGGTCTCAGCACTTTGAAGAGCTGCTCTCCTCTTCCTCGCCTCTCTTTCATCATCAATCCCATCCACACAGTGGTAAGTCATACAGTTTTCCAATGAAAGTGTCCATTTCACACTCAGAGGTGTGAACTGTTGTCAATCCCTTTTGCAATATTTATAGATAAGCTTTCACTTACTTGTTCTCTTGAATATATTTCAGTTCTGCACATAGGAGCTCATCTTCCTTTCCTAAGAGCTTTACAGAATTTTGGAGCATAAACTCATCTAGAGATTACATTTTAGAGATTCTCACCAGTGCAGAAAAAATTGAGCTGAGAACTACTTCAACCTAATCTTTTTTTTTTTTTAAATCTTTGCTGATGTCTGCCTAAGTTGGGTTTAAATTCCAGCTCTACCATTTTCTAGCTCTGTGACTTGGAGCATGAAGTCTCAATATTTACCTTTATGAGATGTATTTCATAAGGTTGTTCTGAGGATTGGTTGAGTTAATATATGTAAAGGCACTTAAAGCTATAAGGACATAGTAAGGACTGAAGAAAAAAATCAGGGTTGGTGTCAGTGGCTCACACCTGCAAATTCTAGTTACCATGGAGACTGAGATCTGAGAATCACAGGTTGTGGTAAAATGCTAGTCTTGAGCAAAAAGCTCCAAGTTCAAGGTATATACACACAAAAAAGTCAGTCCTTTATTAAAATGTAATCAGAGAACAGTTCCAAAAGAAAATTCTTAGCATTTGTTTTGGAATTGCATCAGAACAATAGACTCATTCTAACAATAATGAGTCAGAACACTGATCTTCATTGCCCCAAAGTTAGAAAGATACAACCACAAATAGTTTTATAACACCAAACACTACTTTGTAGAGTAACTCACACACACACACACACACACACACACACACACACACACACACATATGTGTGTGTGTATATATATATATATATATATATATATATATATATATATAGTCAGTTGTGGAGCCTGAACTCTGGGCCTGGGTGCTGTCCCTCAGCTCTTCAGCTCAAGGCTAGTGCTCTACCACTTGAGCCACAGCGCCACTTCTGGCTTTTTCTGCTTATGTGGTGCTGAGGGCTTCATGAATGCAAGGCAAACACTCTACCACTGAGCCAGACCATCAGTATATTTTTTTAAACTTCAGTTTAAAAATAGCCAAATGAGGGCTGGGAAGGTGGCTCAGCGGTAGAGTGCTTGCCTTGCAAGCATGAGGCCCTGGGTTCGATTCCTCAACACCACATAAACAGAAAAAGCCGGAAGTGGCGCTGTGGCTCCAGTGGTAGAGCGCTAGCCTTGAGCTGAAGAGCTGAGGGACAGCGCCCAGACCCAGAGTTCAGGCCCCATGACCGGCAAAAAAAAAAAAAAAAAAATAGCCAAATGAGCTGGGTACTGGTGTCTCATGCCTGCATTTTCAAATACTCAAGGAGCTAAGATCTGGGACTGGGAAGGTGGCTCAGTGGTAGAGTGCTTGCCTTGCATGCATGAGGCCCTGGGTTTGATTCCTCAGCACCACATGAGCAAAAAGAAAAAAGCTAGAAGTGGTGCTGTGGCTCAAGTGGTAGAGCACTAGCCTTGAGCTGAAGAGCTGAGGGACAGCGCCCAGACCCAGAGTTCAGGCTCCACGACCAGACCCAAAAGAAAAAAAAAAAAAAAAAAAAAAAAGAAGAAGCTAAGATCTGGAAGTTAGAAGACAGCCTAGGAAAACTCCAAAGTAACAAGCAACAATCTGGGCTTAGAGGCATGAGTTCAAGCGGCAGATCTCTGGCCAAGCAAGCAAGCAAGCAAGAAAATGTGAGTCCCTAAGTTCAAGTTCTGGTACTGTCAAAAAAAAGTTATCAGAGAGCTTGAATAATCATTTCTTTAAAGAAGATACACAAATGACCAATGAATACTTCAAAAGATGTTCAACATAACTAGCACTTAGGAAGAAGTAAGTCAAAAGAACAATCACATTCACACACATTGCCACAGTTATAGTCATTCTTAAAAAGGAAAACACAAATGTTGATAGGTTTATGGAGAAACTGGAGCTCTCACACTGTGCTGATAGGAATGTTAAATGGTATAACTGCTGTGGAATAAAATTTAACAGTTTCTTGAACATTTAAAGATGAAATTCAAAGTAATTTATATACATATAAATAGTATTTCATTTCACAAAAGTCACAAAGTGAAAAGAATTCAAATGTCCATTGATGGATGAACAGGCACAAAGAAATATGAACTATCCCTACTACAGAGTATTATTGAGCCAAAAAAATGGAATGAACTCTTGATTAATACCAAAATGTGAATACCACTTGAAAATTCTGTGCTAAGTAGAAGAAGCTAGACAAATAAAGGTCACATATTGTATGGTTTTATTCATACGAAGTGACCAGAAGAAGTAAATTCACAGAGAAAGAACACAAACTGGTAGTTACCAGGGATAGGCAGAAGAAAAGGATCAGGAATAATGGGATGATGAAATGTTTTAAGATTGGATAGGGATGATGGTACACACAGTGAACATACTCACTACTCCTGTAGTAAAATATTTATTACTCTGCTATCGTTCCAACTATTCTGGTGGTGACTGATTATATGCAGTGTTGACTTCTGAGAGGTGTGATGGTTAAGACTGTGGCCTTGGAAAGCAGCATAGGGTAAGTTTTTTTGTTTGTTTTGCCAGTCATGGGGCTTGAACTCTGGGCTTGGGCGCTGTCCCTCAGCTCTTCAGCTCAAGGCTAGCACTCTACCACTTGAGCCACAGTGCCTCTTCTGGCTTTTTCTGTTGATGTAGTACTGGGGAACTAAACCCAGGGCTTCATGCATGCTAGGTAAGCACTCTACCGCTAAGCCATATCCCTAGCCCCTACACTGCATTGTTCTGCCCTGTTCTTTTTTGTTGTTGTTGTTGGTCATGGGGCTTGAACTCTGGGCTTAGGAGCTGTTCTTGTGCTCTTCAGCTCAAGGCGAGCACTCTACCGCTTGAGCCACAGCACCACTTCCGGTTTTCTAGCGTTTTATTGGAGATAAGAGTCTCATGAACTTTCCTGCGCGGGCTGGCTTTGAACCTCGATTCTCAGATCTCAGCCTCCTGAGTAGCTAGGATTACAGGCGTGAGCCACCGGCGCCCGGCTCTGCCCTATTCTTAACAGGTGAATTTGACAGATTGTATTGGCAGTGACATAAACTTTCTAAATTGTCAGCTAACATATATATTTCTGCAACTTGGGTAGTTGTCAAAATTGAAGGTTAAACTTTAGAGCTTTAAGCTGATCATCAAAAAGTAATTTTGAGGAGCCAATTGTGGTGCACACCAGTGGTCCTAGCTATTCTGGAGTCAGGAGGTTTGTGGTTCAAGCCCAGCTTGAGCAAAAGGCAGTGTGCAAACCTATCTGAACAATCAACAATCAACTAAAAGCAAAAAGACTAAGGAAGTGGCAGAACACTTACCTAGCAAGTGTAAGACTCTGAGATCAGTCCCTAGTACTGCCAAAAACAAAACAAAACACCCTACTAGAAATTGCTCTAATGAAGCTAAGAGGGTTGAAAAACTTTTGATATAACAAAACATTTTCCCTCCTCTACCCAGGAGTACAGATTGGAAGGGGCATGGTTTAAAGCTGGCCTGTACAAAAAGTTAGTGAGACACCACTTCAACAAACAAGCATGGGTATGGTGGCCCACCTTTGTAATTCTAACGATGGTGGAAGCACACATAGGAAGAGTTCAGACTGAGGTTTGCCCCTGGACAAATATATGAAACTCTATCTAAAAAAAAACCACAAAGCACAAAGGGTTGGGGATATATGACCTAGCAAGCCCTGAGTTCAAACCTCAGTATTAATGAAAACTACAACAAAAGCCTTCTATTCTCGATTGTTTATGTGAACAAATATTCTTAATGGTTGTATAAAAAGGAATAAAATCTATTCCAATGCTATCTTATTATAGCAAGATGTACACACACACACATATACACACTCTGGCTAAGATCAAGAGAGGTATTTCAAGGCATCCCATACTATACACACATATAAAACTTTAGTGCCTCTTACTACTGAGATTGTTTCTTGCAGTTTCTATGGATCAGAAACATTTACTGCCTTACACCTTTTCCAAGGAGTGTACAATTGACTAGTGCTACTCCTAAGCCACTTATTGCTCAACTGAATTAATTAAAAGGAAAAGACCATACTTTTGGTAGAGAGATGTCTAAGCAGCTTATTGACTAATAGAATTTGATTCCAAACAAAACAGTTCACATTTTCCCATTATTGCTTTTAAAGCTACCCTGTCTAAATCATTTTGCCCATTCCACAGCTTTTGGGTCAACTGAAACATTTAAAATGTCATGTTTATGACCAAAGTATTGTATACACAGGATAGATTTCCTTGCTGTGACTCCTTTGAGAATAAACTGATAGTTTACCAAAATGAATACCAGGAAGCTGAGGGAAGTGAAGTTTATGGGGAGGAGGAATGTTGAATAAATATAGTCACAATACTAAACATACATATGTGAAAATGGAACTAGGTAAATTGCGGGGAGGGGTGAGGTTGGATGGATGGTAGGAGGAATGATGGAAGAAGTGCCACTGATCAAGAAGTAATATACCCATAAACGGATAGCTTGAACCAAAATCCCACCGTATACTGATTTAAAGAAAAACTTAAAAGTACATTTAATTTAAAAATACATTCAGCTCATGTTCAGAAAATGAAGTCTTGTATCTACATGGGCCTATTCTAAATTTTTCTCTTCTACCTTACAGTTTATTAAGAAAAATTGTTGTTTAGGAAGACAAAAACAGTTGGACTGTTGTCACCACTCAGGTTAAAGGTTCGCTAATACAGTGAGTATTAAAGTATTTGTTTCAAAATATCTTCAAAAACTTTATACCTTGGTGGACCCATTGCACCAATGAGATGTACAAGTTGTTACGTTGAAAAACGAACTTTACAACTTTGGCAGGTGGGGCGGGGGGAGGGGGAGGCGGCCGGAGATGGGAAGGGATGGGAAGGGGAAACAAAGGAGGAGGCAACAATGCTTGATAAGAAATGTACTCATTACCTTGCCCATGTAATTGTAACTCCTCTTTATGGTATTTTCACAATATAAAAAAAAAAACAACAACTTTATACCTTGCCCTTAAAAATTGTTCAGACCTAGTTTTTTAAATCATTGATATAATACTAAGAATGTAATTTCTATTATATTTTAAATATTGACACATAAAAACAACTGTATTAACTCCTAAGAATTTTATTCCTTAATAGTTTAGTTATTTTGTAACCACTATCATCAATTAGTTGGTTAGCATACCACTACCTTAACACCAGGAATGAATTTGTAATCCATTGAAAAACTTTTCTCTAATGGTGGGAAAGTTTCCAAGGTTTTCTTGCTTCTTTGGGCTTGTATTTCCATCACACATCTCCAGTATAATTTTATCCTGTTATCTTGTTATGCTTGGAAATTTTTAAGAACCACCCATCATAATTGTCTACAATAAAATACTTACACAAATATAAATGTTTTAGTTTCCCAAGGTCTCTAAGATTGTGTTAATGGAATGAGTTATCAAATACAATCAGTTGATCAAAAAATATATTTTTTTATGAGAAATGTATTTATTTTAGGGAGCCTTTGCCTTCTAGCGTTGGTGCCTGAGGACAGTGAGAAAGAGTCCAGGAAGAGGAGTTGCAGTCTCTTTGGCAATGGAGCTGAGAGAAAGAGCCTAGCCTAGGCCAAAACTGACCCTCAGCGCTTTCCCCAGACGGCTACCTCCTTCCAAAGGTTGGAGCTCACTAGGTTCTTTTTGTCTGTTTTACCATCTCTGTAAACTGGAGCCAATACAATACTTACATTATTACCTTTACAGAAAGGTTCATCTAAGACAATAATTTAAAAAATAAAGGACTAGGATGTAGTTGAGAGGTAGAACATTTGCTTAGTAGGCATGAGGCCCTGAGTTCCATACAATGAGGTAAAAATTCTTTGTATCCACTAAAAACAAAATACAAATAGTGATTACTTTTATTAAAGAAAATGACCTTTTTAAAATTTAGCCTCTGAGACTCAGAATTTGAATTGTAGGTTGATCAATGAAATGCTAGTTTAATCTGATCTGTTTAGTTTTACCTTGGGTTTATCTATATTAAAATAAAGTTAAAACAAATGGTGCTAGGTGCCATGGCTTGCGCCTGTAATCCTAGCTACTCAAGAGGCTGAGATCTGAGGATCATAGTTCAAAGGTAGCCAGGGCAAGAAAGCCTGTGAGACACTTATCTCCAAGCACCAAAAAAAAGCTGAAAGTAGAGCAGTGTCTTAAGTGGTAGAGTAAAAAAGCTTAGGGACATTGCCTAGGCCCTGAATTTTAAGCCCTAGGATCAGCACCAAAAAAAAAAAAAAAAAAAAAAAGTATTTTTCTTATACTCATTATCTTGCCCATGTAATTATAACCCCTCTGTACGGTATTTTCACACACACACACACACACACACACAAAGATTTTTTTAAAAAGTATTTTTTGGGGCTGGGAAGGTGGGTGGCTCAGTGGTAGAGCACTTGCCTTGCATGCATGAGGCCTTGGGTTTGATTCCTCAGCACCACATAAGCAAAAAGAAAAAAGCTGGAAGTGGTGCTGTGGCTCAAGTGGTAGAGCACTAGCCTTGAGCTGAAGAGCTGAGGGACAGCACCCAGGCCCAGAGTTCAGGCCCCATGACCGGACTCCCCACACCCCCCCCCAAAAAAAAAGTATTTTTCTAAAAAAAAAAATGCAAAGGTCCTTAATGATCCTTGAAGTAATCTTAAAAATAAAATTTAAAGAATTCTTACCAAGTCTAAAAGATTGTTTGATAATTCCAGTGGGAAGCTGGCCCTGGGTTAATTCTCAGCTTCAGGTCCCAAGCTAGCAGCTAGTTACCTAGGAATGAATTTGTGAATCACATAGTCACACCCTATGTACACACACCAAGATGCTTTGGGTTTTAGGAGATTTTCATTCAGGGATTTTGAGGAGGTAGGGGGTGGAGGGGGAGGACTATAAATCTCTAGAGTAAACAGATACAAAGAAATAGTAGGGGAGAAGGGGGGGATAAAAACAAAACAGGAAAAAAATGCAACACCTTTGAAGTCCCCTCATCTTGATTCCATCAGTTAAATCCCCTGGAGAACAAACAAAGTGAGCGAGACTTTTGTAGTCTCAGGCTGGGCGGGTCCCAGGGAGGAGGTGGAGGTGGAGGTGTGGCTGCTCTCTTGTCAGCCTGCTTTCCACCCTGCTTTGAAGTTGACCTGAATGATTCTTTCACCGAGTTTTCAATGTTACTGTGGCTATAATTCAAACTTGAAACAGGAACAAAGTGTTTTTTCTTTTAATTTTACAAATCCTCTGTGAGAGGAGATTCTCAGCATGCAGCTGGTTCCCGTCTGTTTCTCCCTCCTTGTTGGTACCTTTAGACTCCACATTTCTTGCCCATGCCTTGGAAACCCGTCTCCCAGCAGACCTGCTCAACAGAACATTCGCAGGAGTCTGCTGGTGGGTCTAACAACGGCAGTAGCATTTCTAAAATTCTTCTTCCTCCTTCCTTCCCTCCCTTCTCTACTCACTGCCCCTTTCCTTTTCTTCTTTCCTATTTTCTTTTTCTTTTTTTCTTTTTTTTTGGGGGGGGAGGGGGTCCGGTCGTGGGGCCTGAACTCTGGGCCTGGGCACTGTCCCTCAGCTCTTAAGCTCAAGGCTAGCGCCCTACCACTTGAGCCACAGCGCCACTTCCAGCTTTTTTCTTTTTGCTTATGTGGTGTTGAGGAATCAAACCCAGGGCCTCAGGCATGCAAGGCAAGCGCTCTACCACTGAGCCACCTTCCCAGCCCTTTCCTATTTTCTTTTTTTTTTTTTTTTGTCGGTCGTGGGGCTTGAACTCTGGGCCTGGGCGCTGTCCCTCAGCTCTTCAACTCAAGGCCAGCGCTCTACCACTTGAGCTACAGCGCCACTTCCGCCCTTTCCTATTTTCTTAGAATGGTTTTTCTTTCCTTTCCTTATCCTACAAATTCAACAGTATTGTAAATGTAATGTTCATGATAAAATATTAAGGGAAATACAGATAACCCAGAACTAAACAAAAGAAAACACATGCATTAAATAGCTTCATCTGAAGTTCATGTCACTGAACATTCTGGGGATTCAGAAGTTCTGTTTCTCTGTGTGTCTGTCTGTCTTGTCTCTCTCTGTTTTCACACATTAAGGATTATTCTATTAGAAATAAAATTCCTTACGGGTATTTTTTTGTTGTTGTTGTTGTTGGTCGTGGGGCTTGAACTCTGGGCCTGGGCACTGTCCCTCAGCTCTTCAGCTCAAGGCAAGCGCTCTACCACTTGAGCTACAGCGCCACTTCCGGTTTTCTGGTGGCTTATTGGAAATAGGAGTCTCACGGTTTCTCCTGCCCGGGCTGGCTTTGAATCGCGATCCTCAGATCTCAGCCTCCTGAGTAGCTAGGATTACAGGCGTGAGCCACCAGCGCCTGGCTCCTTACGGGTATTGACTCTGACTTTCCTCAAACTGACCCAGTGGTAAAGAGAATCTTCTTGTCTCTTTAGTAGAGAATCTTCAGCTTCATCTATACGGAGCTACCTATCAGGTCATATAATAGGAGGTGAATTTTGAGTCATCATTATCTGAGATTAGTCCTAAAATTTTTGTTTGTGAGCATGATTTGGGGATAGATATTCAGGGCTATGAATAGATGCTGAAATCAGAATGTTCTGAGTAGGTTTCTGTGTTTTCTACTGACAAGGTATGATTGAAATATGGGAAGTAAGTTAGCCTCTCAAGATGGTCTTCATACACTGCCCTCCTCAGTTCACTCTGGTCTCTAGACTTTCTAAGAAGCATTGTTGTGTGAACTGTAAGAATTATAGGAAGGTTATCCTGTGGAAGCATGCCTTCAGATAGACAGCACCCCAAACAAAGCTTTCCTTTGGCATTTAAAACCACCTCATCTTGGATTAGATCCAAGGCTGACCTTGATAAACGTCTGGGTAGAGGTGGGAGGAAAGAAGAGGGAATTAAGAAAGAAAATGATAAGGAAAGACTCTGAACTATGCACTTCATTCAACTCAATGGGTGTTCTAATAGTAAAGATCAGTGCACTACTCAGTAAGTATGCATGTGCGTACTTATACACATTCACACAAAGGGAGAGAGAAGGTAGGAAGGGGTATTGTAAAGGTCCATAGATCTTAGAAGTTATGGAGTCATGGAATAAAAGTATGGCAGGTTTGGGCAGTTTGGAATTCAGAAACAGTCCTGTGTCCCTTCTTTGCCTTCTTGTCCCTCCCCTTTCTGCACAGGTTCCTCTATTCCTCCAGAATCATCTCTGAATCATTCTTTTGACACATGGCCCAGAATTTTCTCAAGCTCTATTATCAGAGACGTACCAGTACCTGAGAACTGTTTCTGAATATCTTAATGTAGATTAGTTAAAAGTAATGACTCCCAAGATGGGCTTGTCATTGAAATCACTTGGGACATTCAAAAAGTTTAAGAATTCATTATTCACCCATGGTAATTCAATCACAATCTCTTGGTGGAAGATAGGAAAGAAAAGGAGAGAGAGGAAGAGAAAGAGCACATATCTGTATTTGAACAGACTGTCTATCATGGCTGATGACAGATTACTCTTGAGTCAAGCAACATCCAAGGACACTGAGCTGTGGTTTGGATAAGCAGGCATCAAGAGTCACATAGGGTCAACAAATAGAAGGACAATGGACTGAAAATCTCTCTTCAATCCATTCTGTTCTTGTCATTAGTGAGTTTGGTTTTTTTATTGTGAAAATACTGTACAGAGGGGTTACAATTACATGGGCAAGATATAGGGAGTTTTTTTTAAAGTAATTATAAATCAGTTGATGTTTACCTCAGCTTTAAGTCCTTCAGTAGATCCTCTCATGTTAGACAAGGATCAAAATCTTTAATATGGTTCATACAGAAAGGGTCGAGGATAGAAACAGGAGAGAACAGAATAGGAAACATTAAAAGCAAAACTGAATATGTGTGGACGCAGCTGGATCTGTTTTAGCTTCTGTATAGTCTTAACCACCATGTAACTTCTCCGACCTCAACTTCTCTGCTATAAAAGTATATAGTTGCTGAGCATGTTGGAATGTTCCAGCACTCAGGAGGCTGAGCCAGCCTGGACTACAGAGTTCAAGTCTAACTTCAGAGTGAGTCTGAAGTTGAGTGAGTGATTCAAACTCTCCCCTCTCCCCAATATGGTGGATAAGATGAGCTCTGACTTTCTCAGCTTGAATATTCTGAAATTTATTGGCTCTGCACCAAATTTTTGGGAACAGAATCCATTCCAAGGAATGAAATAGGATCTGGTTGAAGCAACATGTGTCATGAATACTGTACTTTCTATCTCTCTAACAAACTATCCTTGATAACTAAGTTATTGAGAGAAAGAAAAGGTTTATTTGGTGGACATTAGTTTTTGATTTCTGGTGTGTGTGTGTGGGGGGGGGGTTGAATGGTAATAGCCAGAACTCAAACCTCATCTCATAGCTGGAAAGCGAGAGAGCGAGAGAGTGAGGGGGGGAGGGAGGGAGGGAGGAGGAAAGAGGAAGCCAGGGTCCCATTACCACTACTCCCTCTAAGGGCACATTCCTTGTAACCTAAAGACTTCATATAAGGCCATATTTTTTTAATAGTACCACACTGAGGACCATACTTTTAACACATGGGCCTTTGGGGGACATCCAACAAACAAATTAAAGCAACTAAATTTACTTTTCACTAATTGATGAGAAGTGAAAGTGAGAAGTCAGTGGTAATTGCGTATGAGATTCTGACGAAATCTTGGCATTATACACAAAGCCCATGCTCATTTGTTCCTCCTCGGGTTTGAAAATACAATCACATTGTTCAGGTGGCAACAACTGAGATCTGAAACTGTTCTTCCCAAGGAATTATTCTACAGCCTACTTAGAAGTGCATCCAGGTTTAAGCTTGGTGAGTGTATGGCAAGTGTCTGAAATAATTCAGCCTCAAATAAACTTTGGAATTGGCAGAGGTAGAAATGATGTGAAACTAACTACCAAGAGAAAATTAAAAGTTTGTATGGATGACTGGGCACATAACAGCTCATAATAGTCATTTGTAGGGTAGATGAAATAGCGTGTCAACAATTCATTGGTTGGATGATTATAATGACTCCTGTAAATTGATGAAGAGGCTTGAATTGCAGTTTCTAAAAGCAAGCTCAGAAACATTTCATTCATTTCCAGTCAGCCATGTGCATGTCCCTGAGGTCAAAGATGGTATCCATCACTTTAACATACCAGGGATGAACAAATGCAAGCTAATCTAACTAAGCCGTAGACTGAGACTAATGGTTGGTAGAAGACTGCTCAAAGATTCTTTGATCTGAAATCACACTGGCACACCCCATCTACCTCCTGTTTCACTCCAGTGTGCTAGAAAGCCCTTCTTGTCTGTTCGCTAGGCTTTTCCTCTTCTCATGTAGTCTAATAGAAAATTTATGCCTTCACCAAGAAGATTTCCCTTTATTAAATAGACAGGGACTGGCAACTTTTGATCCCTGATTCCATCTCTTGTTGCTGTCATATCATCTTACAAATACCACTATTCTAAGACTTAAAGCACTAATTATGCCTGTCTGTCCCTTTAGATTGTATGTGTCTTTGTAGCAGACATTATGACTCACTTATTTGTTTCTCTAACAGCTGCCACAATGCCCAGCACATAGTTGGTACTCACTAAATACCTAGAGAAATAATTGTGTTGAAGACTCTGAGGAGTGGGATGGGAAGGGGTGGGTAGATCCTTACCATCCTCTCAGGACTTTTACTCCAGTTTATTTTATAACAGTTAAAATATTGTAAAGGCCAGGTGCTGATGGCCCACACCTATAATCCTAGCTACTCAGAAAGTGGCTCTGTGGCTCAAGTGGTAGAGTGCTAGTCTTGAGCACAAAGAGGCTCAGGGACAGCGTCCTGATTTCAAGCCCCACGACTGACAAAAAAAATTTACTGTACAGTGGTGATGGAAATACAGCAGCATACAATATGATTTGAAAATTAATAGAATGGGAAGATGCTGGTATAGAAATATTTACCCTGAGTGATTGTATTTAGGAAAAGGTAAACTAGGATAAATAGAGGAGAATGCAAATGACTTTCTAAAGAGAGTCAAATCTCTTGAGCTGTCTCAGGGAGCCTCACAACTCTATCCAAGGCCAGTTGACTTTCAAAGCACATGATTTTTCCCCTCCAAACATGTCCATTTCTACTACATATGGGATAGTTCATTTGGCTGACAAAAGTAGGGAGATAATGAAAACAGAAGATCACCTTTGGGGTATTAGAGCAAGTTGGGGCAAGGAAGAAGAAAGGGGAGTTACTGTGGGTTGAATTTATCTGTTGAATTCCTAGTCAGTGAACTTTTTAAAAAATAAGGTTACATCGGATGTCATTAAAAAGTAGTTAAGTTTAAATTGTGGTCATTTGAGAGGATTATACCCCAAATAGGATTGTTCTTATATAAAGCAAAACTTTGGACACAGAAACATGATGTATACAGAAAGATTGTCCTGTGAATATGATAACTACCATCTCAAGCCAAAGAGAAGACCATGGAACAATCTTCTATCAAAACTCATCATGATCTCAAACTTCTGGCCTCCAGAAGGGAGGTAGTACATTTCTGGTTAAGCCACTTTGTTTTAGGTACTTTGTTTCGGCAGCCCTACCATTTCAGGAATGAAAGAGAATGTGTGAATATATAAAAAGGCGATTTCCTGAGGTGGAATTAGTTGAATGGTGGACTGTGAATTACAGAAGTCTGAGTAGGACATCTAATTCAAGAAAGTTGTTAGGTGAGAGGACATTGACTTAGTTCCTGGAGTCAGCCAGCAGATGGAGCTGTTGATTGAAACAGCTCTTTTAAGAGAAGGAAGTATGTTAGTTTGCATTTGTTAAGTATTTGCAGGTGCAGTAGTCAAGTAGCATGCTTAGCCATGATTTCTAAGCCTGCATCTCCTGTGATTCTTGGAAGATTTCAAAAGCAGGGACTCGTGGGAAGTATTTTTGGTAGTTATAATCTAGGCTGGTGTGAATGTCTACAGTATGTTTCACAGGCGTGGGATTTAAACTTTTGCCACATCTGACTAAAACATCAACTGCTAAAGGTTCACAGTTGTTAGTGTGCCATTCTCTTTGTACAGTATCTTGTACAAACTTTAATTTTTTTCTTTGTGATAACCATTATATTCTGTGTGTGACTGTGTGTGATGCTGAGTATTGAACCCGGAACCTCATGCATACCAAGCAAGCAGCTCTACCACTGAGCCACACCCCTAGTCCCACAGCTTGCCCTTTTAAGCTTACCAAAAGGAGACATACATTTTTCATTGGCATTTTTCTAAATCAGTAGTATTACAAAGCTTACATTTATGTCTACTTAAAACTTTCAGATATGTTCCTGTTTATTTGGGGAGATTAATATTAATAAAATTCACTAAAAAATGAATCTGTAGTGACCAATAAGTAGCATTTATAAAACACTTGTATGTAAACTGTTTTTACCTGATTATATCACAAGATCCTTGTAGTGTTCTTTAGGTAGATTTTTGAGTCCCTACTTTATAGATGAAGAGAACTGAAGCTTATAGAGTTTAATGCTCCAACTTACACGGGTTACAGAGCAGCAAAAGCAGAATTAGCACCAAATTATTCAACTCTCCAGTTTGATAGTGTCTATCATTAATTAAAGATTTGAGAATTTAAGAAACTATTAACAGAAAATAACATATGGTTCAATGTGCTTGATCTTTTCATGCCCTATCCATCAATATGTTATCATTAAAAGCCTATAAACTTGTAATAGAAAACCAGTTGTTGGCTGGGAATGTGGCTTAGTGGTACAGTGCTTGTCTAGCATGCATGGAACCCTGGGTTAGATTCCTTAGTACCACATCAACAGAAAAAGTTGGAAGTGTCGCTGTGGTTCAAGTGGTAGAGTGCTAGCCTTGAGCCAAAGAAGCTCAGGGACAGTGCCCTGGCCCTGAGTTCAAGCCCCAGGACTGTCAAAAAAGAAAAAAAGAAACCCAGTTTTTAATTATAGGATATTTTCTGAGGAGAAAATGGGAAGTCTTAAAATTGCATAGGACTGATTGAGTATCTCCAATTGAGGCAAGTTATTTATCATCATCAAACTTCACTTTCCTCACCGATGAAGAGTAAGGAGTCCAACAAGATAAGATACATTAAGTATTCAGTACAGCTCCGGGTACCAAATAGGCCTTAACAAATGTTAGCTCTATTCTTCCCAATAATGAGACTATCTAGAGCCTTCGCGTGCAAAGAACACATTTTCTTCCCTGCAAACATCTCGGATCAAGGTCAAAGTCATAACATGCAGCTTGCCTTCACACCCACGCAGGGCTGCCTGCTGGTCAGTAGTGCACTCCCTTCCACTTACTTGTAGGACTAAATGGAGTAGGGACATTCTTCTCTCTGGCTTGTGGGGTACTGTCTTAGAGATTTGTGCCCTGTGCTGACACAGTGAAGGTTTGCATATAGGAAGAAACAACAATTTGCTATATATATTTTTGAAATCCCGGCTGTGGATCAGAGGCTATTTTACTGTAAAAGAAGCAAAATTACATGACTTCTTTAATGTTATCCAGATGATTTTTCCCTTTTTACTTTTTAGCTATGCTTATAATTCCAAAGAATTTTCTAGCAGCACAGGATTAATCTTGGCATTGCCCATAGCTTGGCCATGGTAAATAGTATTTTCTAGCATGAGTCTTCAGGTTGTGCCTTTTTAATTTCAGAATGGTATTTTACAAGCACCCCTAACATATGGATATATGCAAAGTACTTTGCAGTGTTGAATGTAGACTAGTTCACAGAATTTTAGAGCTAATTGGCTACAGGTCAATAGACTTTTCTGTAGCTGCTCAAGCAAGAGTTTAGGCTTGTAGATGTTACAGCTTTGGTCTGCTGTAACGACTCACCTCTTCCCTGGTAGCTTGAAGCATGTGATATCCTCTGTATGTGACCTCCAAAAGTTTGTACTAGAAACTTAATTCCCAATGCAACAATGTTAATAAGTGTGACTTCTGGGACATAATTGGGTCATAAGGATTCTACCTTCATGAATGGATGAACGAACTAATGGCTTTAGTTGTAAAAGTGAGCTTGGCTCATTTGCTCTGTCTCAGTTGCTCTGTCTGAATATGGGGGACAACAGTTGTCTGTGTTCTGATTCAGTAAGAAGGCCTCACTAGAAGCTGAGAAGTACTGGTGCTGTCTTGAATTTCCCTGATGCATAGGCTCAAGTAGGCATCTATTCCTTATGAATTGTCCAGTTTATTTCCCCTATCAAGACAGAAAATGGATGAAAACAGCATAGTCTGTTTCAAGATAACATTTTAAATGCACTAGGCATGGTGGCTCATGCCTGTCAGCTACTCAGAAGGCTGAGATCTGAGATCCCAGTTCGAAGCCAGCCGAGATAGGACAGTCCATAAAACTCTTATCTCCTGCAAAAAACTGGAAGTGGAGGTATGGCTCAAGTGGTAGAGTGCCAACCTTCAGCAAAAAAAGCTAGTGGTCAGCATTCAGACTCTGAATGTAAGCCAGGTTACAGGGAGCAGGTAGAGGAGCTGGTGTGGCTGCCCAGCAGTGCAGCAAGTTCCTCATTGCCAGATCTGGCAGTCCTTACCTGACCTTAGCGCCTTGGGTTCAGCTCAGCTTATCATCCAGCCAAGATGGTGGTGAAGTAACCACTCACCCTCTGCAGTCCTACCCACTGCACCTGCTTCATGTGGTCAGGCAAGCTCATTGGAAGCCTATGGCTACATTTGCCCTGTTTCTGACTGTTTTCCAGGTTAGTACCTGTCATTCCTTTTGGGTTTGGGGATGACTGGTGCCCAACTGGGAATAAGCACTCTTAGAAGATTAGCCTCTGGAATTTGTGGAAAGAAAACAAGGGAGATGAACAAACAAATAAAATGGTAGATGAGAAAGTAGCAAATAAACTGGATGTGGGGATGCTTACCTGTAATTCCTGCCCTTAGGAGTTCCTGACTAACCTGAGCTACATAACAAGATCCTGTCTCACAAAACTAAGGACTGGAGATTTAGCTCAATGGCAGGGTACTTGCCTATTATACACAAAGCCCTGGACTTGATCTCCAGCACTCTAACTAAACCAAACTAAAGTAAACTTACCTGTTAAAAGTTGATTGTGGAATTATGAAAATAAAATTGTACAAAATGCCCTGGGGGCTTGAAACCACATTATTAGATTCAAATGAGCCAATTGTTACAGAATATTAAAGAAGAGCCTGAAGATGAAGGTTTAGAATTTATTTGCCTGGATTTCAGTTTAACTCTTTCCTAGCAAAATTCTTCCCCTCTTATCAAAAGTAGGGACTCTTGAGCATTTAAATTGGTGCATTCTTCTATTTTACAACTCTTGTCTAAAGTTATAGAAATCATATAATTTTGGGCACTCTAGAAAAAGAGTCTGATATATATTTTATCCAAATGGGTGTCTCTCTAGGAAAATAGTTTCTCCCCCAGGAAAATATAAACTCCTATGGAAAGTTGGGCATATTATTATTGTGACTTTTACTCATTGCCAAAAGCTGTAATTCAAGAAACTATTCTGGGTTTCTTCTAGAAGAATTTCAATAAGCAGACTCATTTTAAGTTATTTTTTAAAAAAGAAAAATGGAAATTTGTATTTCATGTAATTTTCACATGACCCAAAACAATATTCTTCTTTTGACTTTACCTCCTTGTGTTAAAAAAAGTAAAAATATTCTTAACCCCCAGGCCATACAAAAATGGGCATGTTACCTACTCCTGAACTAGAGAATTTTTTTTTTTTTTTGGTTTGGTCATGGGGCTTGAACTCTGGGCCTGAGCACTGTCCCTTAGCTCTTCAGCTCAAAGCTAGCGCTCTACCAATGGAGCTACAGCTCCACTTCCAGTTTTCTGGTGGTTTATTGGAAATGAGAGTCTCACGGACTTTCCTGCCTGGGCTGGCTTTGAACTGCGATCCTTAGATCTCAGCCTCCTGAGTAGCTAGGATTACAGGTATGAGCCACTGGCACCCGGCATTAGAGGATTTTTTATAAAGTGGGTTTGCCTTGTAAAGTCCCTCAAAGCCTTTCATTTTATAGCTGAGATTCTAAGCACTGAAAAATTCAATGTTTTTCCTAGGAGGACATACAAGTAGTAACTAATAGAGAAAAAAGTGAATCCTGATTTAAATCCTGATCCCTAAATCTATTTTTTTCACTTTTGAAAGACAAACCATGTCATGTTTTAATAATCTCGATGACAGGTAGATATCTACTATAGTTAGATGAGCATCTCTTAAAGGTCCATATGTTAAAGGCTTGGCTCCCAGGGTGGCACTTTGAGATGGAAAGGATTTTGAGGAAGTGGGGCTAAAAATGAGGTCCTTAGGTCATCATTAGAAGCATGACCTTAAAGAAAGTTGTGAGATCCCCCTTTCTTTCTCTGTTCCCTGGCTCATGAGGTAAATGGTTGGCTCTGCCATCCACTTCCACCGGGATGTATTATCCTTGCTAGAGGTCAAAGCACAAAGCAACCAAGCCTTTCAATCTTGTACTAGAATCTTCAGAATCAAGAGTTGAAATAAGCCTTTTGTCTTTATAAATTAATCACCTCAACTACTTTGTTATAGTAAAATAAAACTGACCAACATAATATCCATACAAAATTCATGTTGAACTTGTAATTGATTTGTAAATAAAAATGCCCCCCTCTTGGGCTGGGAATGTGGCTTAGTGGTAGAGTGCTTGCCTACCATGCATGAAGCCCTGGGTTCGATTCCTCAGTACCACATAAACAGAAAGGGCTGGAAGTGGCACTGTGGCTCAAGTGGTAGAGCACTAGCTTTGAGCAAAAAGAAGCTCTGGGATAGCACCCAGGCCCTGAGTTCAAGCCCCAGGACTGTCAAAAATATGCCTGCTTCCATATTAGCTCTCTTACATTGGCTTGAAGAGACGTGGACTTTGAAGATTCACTTTCTCTTCTGTGTTACTTGCAGGCTAACACTAGGGTCAAAGGAAAGTAGGAGACCTCTTTGCTGTGATTGATAATGCTATCTAAATTAATGATTGTACTTTTTGAGCTAAGAGGATTCTTGGAAGTATTCTAGGCTCATATTGTCCAATTAGGTGGAAATTGAGATCTAGAAAGATTAAATGAACTGCTCAAGATAATTCACTGGCAGGATCAAAATCAATTTGGATTAATAGTACAGAGGTGTTTCAGTCATTTCAAATAGGGAATGGGGAACATTTCACTGCCAAGAGCAGTGATTATCAGTATAGTTATAGGGGCCTTGGTCAGCCAACAAAAAGCATTTCATGTCTGTCTTGTCATGTGTGAAATGATTTTGTGGGCCATGTACAGCTGGCAGGTCAGACATTTCCCACCCCTGAGAAAAATCCAAGGCAAAAACAAAATAATTACCAACTCACTTTTATGTAGCAGAAACTATATAGGCATGCATAAATTGGATCATCTTCTCTTATCTCATTTAGCAGAAAGCTAAAGCTTGAAGAATTGACAAAATTCATTTCATGTTATATGATTGGTAAGCAAAGAGTCACAGTTCAAATCTACTTTTCTCTTAAAAACCCGAGCTCTTGGCTAGGTGCCTGTGACTCACCCCTGTAATCCTAACTATTCAGGTGGCTGAGATTTGAGGATCATGGTTCAAAGCCAGCCTGGGCAGGAAAGTCTGTGAGACTCATCTCCAAGTAACCATGGAGGAGGTCGGGGTGGGGGGGGGGCGGGGGGGCGACGGGGTGGGGGAGTAGAGCTCTGGCTCAAGTGGTAAAGTGCTAACCTTGAGCACAGAAGCTGAGGGTCAATGCCCAGGCCCTGAGTTCAAGCCTCACAACTAGCAGAAACCAATCAACCAAGCAAACAAAAACCCAGCCCTTCCTCTCCCTGCCTTGCCTGGTCCCTGAGCTCTTTATGCTTTCCCTATCACCTTAGTTGAATGCTTTTGTTTTAAGCCACAAATATTACAACTGAAATTGAAATAAATAAGAGGGACTCATTGGAGCAGGGGATTGAGAAGAGGCTGATGGACGTCAAGGGTCATTTATAGAAAGCCCTATTATTCCCTGGCTCTGAAATCTCTGCATTGTGTGGGTTATGGTCTCATTCATCCCCCAGTAAGGATAGAGCTAAAAACCAATGTATCTAGTGAACAAGTGTCCTGAACTTAAAAGACTTGAATTGGATTAATTCCTGAGTAGTTAATTTCAGGAGAAAATTAACCCTCAAGGGTCATTCTTAGAGGTAAACGTGCCTCTGAAAAGGAAATTCTGAAGGCTATTAGAAAAATCAGAAGGAAAGCCTGATCTTTTATAGGCAACCAATGAGTTTACCTCCATAACCACACTGCATTTTTATTTAACCAATAAGATTAAAAATATAGAACTGGCAGCAGAGACCTTGGGAGCAATTCCCTTGATTGCTTGCTATAAGGTGTTAGTGGAAGAAGCTCTCCTGGTATGCTATGCACACCAACCTTAAGCTTCTTTGGATACTTGTCTTCATGTTTTGGTATTATTAAATGAATAGATACCATCCAACCAAGGAAGGAACTTTCCAAAAGTCACTGGAGATTTTTCTAGTGGTTGGCTCTGTAGTTTCAAGGCAGAAAGTAAAAAGAGCTAACAGTAACCCAAGACTGAACTTTATAATCCAAATTCAAAATCTTCTGTCTATCTAGCTCTAGACATTCTTCCTTTTTTTCAATTATCAAATATCCTCAAAAGATGCTATAAGGCCGGGCGCTGGTGGCTCACGCCTGTAATCCTAGCTCCTCAGGAGGCTGAGATCTGAGGATCGCGGTTCAAAGCCAGCCCGGGCAGGAGAAACCGTGAGACTCCTATCTCCAATAAACCACCAGAAAACCGGAAGTGGCGCTGTAGCTCAAGTGGTAGAGCACTCGCCTTGAGCTGAAGAGCTGAGGGACAGCGCCCAGGCCCAGAGTTCAAGCCCCACGACCGACCAAACAAAAAAAAAAAAAGATGCTATAAGGACTGTGCATGTCTAAATTCCCCCATTAGATTTTAGTCTTCTGAGAGGAAGATTTTTTTTTTACCACTTTTTGCTACTCCTCAGCCTGGAATACCATCTTACCTCAGGAAGAGAATGACTACAACCAGATGATCATCACTAGTTCTGAGGTTGAGAGCATGTTAACCGAAGAGACACCACACAGTTCACTTACCCCCTCTGACTCTCCTCTTTTGCAATATCGACCCTATAGTCGTCCAGAAAGTGTGTAATAAGACTACTTATCTGTTTATGTTTTTCCTTGATTCTAGGATGCACATCTCTGCAACTTAAATTCATCTTACAATCTGTATATAAGCATGCATCATAGTTTCATAAGTAATTTTTTGGTCATAAAATTGCACATCTTACAATGAAAGGTATCTCATAGTAAACAAAATTTGACTCAGGAAATATTCTACCTTTGACAGATACTTCCAAATTGTATCAATTGTCACATTTGTCAATCCCAAGAGAGTCTCAAGATTTCATAATATCCTAGCTATTTTAATAACTAACTCCTTATCCACCTTTCCTAGATTAAAAACATAAAGCTTGTATCTTATATTCTCTTAGGAAATTACTTGTATTTCGATTTCCACATATCCAAGTTATAACCTTTAATGCAGAGCTTAATTTTACTTGTCTTTCTTTTCTTTTTTAAAATATAATTTTGTTATTATTAAAGTGTTGTACAGAAAGGCTGCCATTTCATAAGTCTGGTGATCAGTGCATTTTGGGAGTGATGTCACCTTCATTTTCCCCTACTTTCCCCTTTCCATCCCTGCCCGCAAGTTATTTAGGTTATTTTCCACAGTGAATAGCATGATTGTATTAGTTCACTCTTCCTCTCTCCCTTTCAGTTTCCTCTTCACTCCCAGTCCCCACCAGAAGAAAAAAAACCCAAAGCAACCATTACTACCACCGCCACTACCGCCACCAACAAACCCCTATTTCCATTTGCTGGAATTTGTCTCCGTTAATAATATTTTAAAGATTCCAAGAAGTTACACCTTTGTGTTCCTCCCCTAAAGTTATCCTCCTTTAGTCTGTGCATGAATGCTTAGAGTCCTGCATAGGTTATTATCTCCAGTTGTATTTTAGATCTAGCTTCCACATGTGCAAGAAAACACGCGCTGTTTGTCTCTCGAAGCTTGGCTTACTTCACTTAGCATGATTTGTTCAGTCTCTTCATTTCCCTGCAAATGACATAATATTATTCTTTCTAAGAGATGAGTAAAATTTCATTGTGTGTATATGGCACATTTTGTTGATCCATGAATCTGTTGTGGGCATCTGAGCTGTTTCAATAACCTGGCTATTGCAAGTAGTGCAGCAATGAACACGGACTTGCAAATGTCTTTACTTGTCTCTATTTTTTATTACCATCTTCCTTCCCTCCCCTCTCCTGCACCCTTTAAGTTATGGGAAGAAACTTGCAGTGGTTTGGAAAGAATAATTTAGCTTCTAGACTTGTTTTTTCACTAATTAGCTACCTGTCTGATCTGTCATCTGCAAAATAGAAGTGCTAATATTTTCCTCACAGTTAAGCAGGATGGAGTGAGATCATGTAGGTGGAGGTCCTTTCAAATTACTGTATTTCAGGACCTGATAAACAGATAAGTCTCCATTCCCCTCTATAATTTTACCAATCTTGGACAGTGTCCAGAGACAACACTTCAGAAGAAAGGATGTCTTTTAAGGTAAATTTGATGACTTCCCATGTTCATCCGCACGATTGCTAGATGGTTTCTGTTCTCCCCACATCCACATAGCATGGAAAACAAAGCCACCCATTGTTACATTTGACTGCATCTAGTTTCCAGTAAGGACATGAAGGCATTGCCATAAATGTCAGTGTCCCCTGACTTTGCCTGGTACTGTCAGGAATGCTGCCTTCCCCACTGCCTGATGAGGGTAGTGGGGGTGGGGATGCTCATTGTGGTGGATTCAAGATCGTGTAAGCTTGAACGTGATTGTATAAGTTTGAACATGAAGTTTCTTTCACCATTTTAACTGGAGACAAAATTCTTAATATGTTGGCTTTAAAATATTAGTCATTCCAAGCTGGGCGCTGGTGGCTCATGCCTGTAGGCTGAGATCTGAGGATTGTGATTCAAAGCCGGCCCGGACAGGAAAGTCCATGAGACTCTTATCTCCAGTCAACCACCAGAAAACTGGAAGTGGTGTTGTGGCTCAAGTGGTAGAGCACTAGCCTTAAGCTGAAGAGATGAGGGACAGCAACCAGGCCCAGTGTTCAAGCCCCACAACTGACTATATATATATATAATTATATACATATAATTATATATATTCATCTCTTACTTTGTGCTACTCCTCTGTGTTGCACACTAGTAAAACAGCATCAGAACTGGACCTCCTACTAGCTGGGCAAGTGTCTATCAGTGAGAAACATCCTCATCCCGTCTCAAGACTTTTTGGTTTTGGTTGCAGTCTGTGTGTAAAAGGAAAAAAAAAAGAATGAAAAATATGGAATCTGAGCAAGCATTTAGCATTCGATTTTTACTTCTGTTGTGCCAGAGATTGTCTCCTTTCTGTTAGCATTTTGTTTTATGTTTTATTCCAGAAAAGGAACTTGTCAGTGGATCATTTTCCTTTACTTTGTCCTGGAACCATTCCAGATTGTTATGGCATTAAAGAATAATTATCTGCCTAAAGGCAACCCATGAAGCAGACAGCCAAAAGAAGGTGTGTGTGTGTGTGTGTGTGTGTGTGTGTGTGTGTGTGTGTGTGTGTGTGTGTGTGTGTGTGTGTGTGTGTGTGTAAATGACAGGAACCAGTCAGTTAAAAACTCCTAATAAAAATGTAGAAATTGAATAGAAGGTAGAAGGGATAATTTGCTGTCAAGATTATTGAGTTCCAACTATGAAGAACTAAGAATACAGAAAAATAGAGAAGTATGGACTGTTTCTTTAAACTACAAAAGGACAAGAGATTTACTCAAAGAAGAAAACAAAAGTTTTCCAAAGCTGAGTTTATTTGTATAAACCCACAAAGAATTTCTTTTTGATTTTAGAGTATATTTTCTTTGGATGATAAAGTAAGATTATGTTCTACATTGTTCAGACTTTATTTGTGGTTTGAGTTGACAAGATATGATTCTTATATAATAGATTTATTTTTTAGATTTGATTGCTATATATATATTTACTAATTTTGTTGTGAAGTGGTTTTATTTTTCATTTTTAGTTTTGGCATTTTTGTTATTCCTCCAAGGAATAAGGAAGAAAATTAGTGTCTGAATTTAATTTGCGATCTTAGGTTCATGGAAGCAGAAAACATTTCTCACAATAACATAGTAGTTTAAATGACTCAAGAACATAATAAAATGAACATTGTAGAATACATTTTAGTGAATAAAAAAAGAAAGGGAACGGAGAATATAATGCATTTGGAGAGAGAAAGGGAAGAAACTACATCTAAAAAGTAAGGCTTGGGAGTGTTGCTCAGAAAGCTTGTACTCAATCCCCAGTCCCTCAAAAACAAAAGAAAAAACAGGTAAACAAACAAACAACGGAATAAAACCTAGAGATAGGCAAATAGTCTGTTAAAATGGGAGTTACCACCGGGCACTGGTGGCTAAGCTTGTAGTCCTAGCTATTCAGGAGGCAGAGATCTGAGACTCACTGAAGCCAGCCCAGGTAGGAAAGTCAGAGAGACTCATCGTCAATAACCCACCAAAAAGAAAAAAAAAAAAAAAAAAGCTGGAAGTGGAGCTGTGGTTCAGGTGGTAGACTGTTAGCTTCGGGCCAGAAGTTCGGGAAAGCGACCAGAGACTAAGATACAATGAGGGGGATTACTTCGTTATTTACATTTCATAGTTATTATCCTATACACTGATTAAGTGTCACTGAGCAGAGTGGCGTTTTCCTGGGGCAGAAAAATCCCACTATAAATCGAAGGGAAAAAAAAAGTTGCGTCCCGAGTTCATCTTCCCTTCTCTGGGTCCGAAGGGGGCGCAGAAAGTTGTAGAACGCTGTAGAATGGGTGGCTGCACAGGTCAGGGTGGGTGCTGGTGACATCCGTTAGGCGCTCGGTCCAGTGGTCCCTAATTGGTCCCCAGAGATCAAGAAGCAAAGTTTGGAGCCGGAAAAAATTAGAAAAAAAAAGAAGAAGAAGAAGAAGAAGTCTTTCTGGGCCGGGTTCGTGGACGCAGCCGGCTCCCCACACCCCTCTCCCGCCCGCGGAGCACCTGCTTTCCGGTCTCCCCCTGCCCTAGGCCGTGCCCCGCGCGGGGCTGGGGCGCGGCCGGCCCACAGGCTGGCAGCCGCGAGCAGTGGGTGGCGCCCTAGCGCGGGCTGTGGGCGCGTCCCACCTGGGCCGGGGCCACCCCAAGCCGGCGCCCGTCGGGCGCGGGGCCAGGCTGGGGAGGGGCCGCGGGGAAGGGCGGAGGGCCGAGGACCCTGGGCCGCGGAGGGCGGGGGCGGCGGCGCGGGGCCGGGCCGACCGGTGCTTTTCGGACGGATGGTTCTGGCGGCTCCGGGGCTGGTGCGAGCCGAGCGCTTGTCCCCAGGGTCCGTGGCGTTGGCAGGTGCCGTCGGAGCGATGGCCACGAGCGCCCTGTGGCTGGTGCTGTGCGCGCTGGCGCGACTGTGGCCGGGGGTCTTAGCGGGTTGCGCCGAGGCCGGGCGCTGCTGCCCGGGCCGGGACCCAGCCTGCTTTGCCCGAGGCTGGAGGCTGGACAGGGTCTACGGGACTTGCTTCTGCGACCAAGCCTGCCGCCTCGCTGGGGACTGCTGCTTCGACTACGCCAGGGCATGCCCAGGTGGGTGGCCGGGGGGCCCCGGGAGCGACACCAGCCATTCGCCCACAGCCAGCTGGCATAGAGCTGGGCACTGGTCTGCAGCCCCAAAGCTAGACGTCTCCTAGTCCCTTCCATTCCAGCGCGTCCAGTCCAATCCATCCGTTCCGGCCCATCCCAGCCACCTCCATCCAGCATACCCAGCTCAGGCCGCTTAGGGCCTCTCCGTTTCCCCAGCTGAGACAGCTCCGCAGCACCCCTCCCCAGCAGGGTCTGGCTGGCTGCGGCTAGGGCCCTCGGCTCATCCTTTGGAAGAATTTGAGATCCCCTCTGTGACTCAGGAGCTCCAGCTAGGTAGGGCCGCATAGTTCTGGAAAGATGTCACTGCCAGGGCGGAGCCCTTAGGCCAGGCTCGGCCAGATTCAGTGAACCTCCAGGGATCTTTGGAGTGATGGCCAGAGAAAGAAAGTGTATCCATCCCACTTTGGGTTACGCTTGCATGGAGAGGGCCCTTCTCTTTAAAGAGCAAATTCTGGGAGAACTGAGGACTCTTCACCTCTGGACTCTATGATGTAGCTCAGTTCAGTATGCTCTTAGGATTCGGTTTTATCTATGTAGCCTCAGGATTTTTATTTCAAAGTCCCGTGTGTGGGGGTGGGGTGGGGGGAGGGGTCCTGCACTTTAACTCAGGGCCTGGGCATTGTCCCTGAATTTTTTGCTCACACATGGCACTCTACCACTTGAGTCACAGCTCTATCCAGGCTTTTTTGGTGGCTAAATTGGAGATAAGAGTCTCACAGACTTTCCTGCCTGAGCTGGCTTTGAACCACAGTCCTCACATGTCAGCCTCTTGAGTAGCTAGGATTATAGGTGTGACTCACAACCAGCTCCTGTTGTGTTTTTTCACCTTGCTGGTTTTCTGTTAAGAGTCGGGTCTTTCCCACATTAGCTCACAGACCCTCTCCACTCTGGAGAGTGCAGTAAATGCTGGCTTGATTGGGTTAAAAAGTAAGGGAAGACATGGTGAGCACAGTCCTGAAGAACCAGAGTGTTTATCTGAGAGCAGCTAGCTCTGAAAGTCAAAAGTGGCAAAGCTCCTTCTTAGTCTCACTTCCCCAGAGCCCACACCTTTTGCGAGCCCACACACATTCAAGCTTCAGGATCCCAGCACGGGGTCCTCAGGCCCTGAGAGCAGAAGACCACATGGGGCTGAGTGCTTCTGCCTTTTGCCAAGGGAAGGGGCTCCCAGGCCCAGGCCAGACCAATCCCTAGGCCTGATGCTCAGAAAACCTGATTTGTTGACTCTAGTTAAGAGCTAATGATTTACCTTGTGAATAAAGATTTTCTTTTTGATAAACTTCCTTGTAGGTTCTGCTCCAAGAGCATCTTATTATACCTCTAAAATTAAGGGAGGAAAGGCAGGTATTCAGGAAATGAAGCATCCTCAAGCCAGATGTCCTCCAACATCCCTCACAGCCTCTTAAACCTCTTGCCTCCTGACCTGCATGACTCAAGTAAAGCTCCTCCCACTTCTGCAGTCATTCGCTCAAGAGGAGCCTGTCTATATTTGAAAGATAATCATAGGATTTATGTAGTGCAGATAACATATCCAGGTCTATGCACAGAGATGGAAAGATATTGGAGATGGAGTTCCTTGTCTAGCCAGGAATACATGCAAAAATGAGTGTAACATGCTCAATAGAGTAGTCCCCTCCTATTTGCAGGTGGTGCATCCCAAAACACCCAGTGGATGCCTGAAACGATCGGTAATGCTAACTCTAGGTCTACTATGACTTTTCCTGTATCATTGCAATGCTGTCATATAGCTGTCCACATTAATCTATCCTCCCATGTTTTATGCCCTGATGATGCCTTTGCATAGTTATTATTGTGCTTTAGGACTGCTATGAAGTAAAGATTACTTAAACATAAAACACACTACAGATATTCCACAGTTGATTTGATAACGAAGAAGATAGCTACAAAGTGACTTGTGACAGGGTAGCCTATTCAGCACTGATACACTGGACAAAGGGATGATTCACGTCCAAGGTGAGACAGGGAAGCATAGTAAGAGATTTTATCACACTACTCAGAACAATGTACGGTTCAAGACTTATGAATTATTTATTACTGGAAGTTTTGAATTTAATATGCTCACACAATGGTTTGCTGTGGATTCCTGAAACTGAAATTGGGGATGAAGGAGAATTATGACCAAAATAGGTGATCTGGGAAGAAAAACCTCGAGCTGAGGAATTCAAGGAAGACTTTGCAAAGGAAGTTCTGGGCAACCTAATCCTTAAGAGTAACAGAGAGGTCTTCAGCAGAAGGGGACACTGAGACGGTCATGATTAGCTGTGCCAAGCGCGGAGGATAAACAGTGAAAAGGGTGGGGGGATGTCGGCTCTGAAGAGATTCAGGCATTCTAGATGATGGGGAAAGGTTAGGCAAGTGCGGTGAAAGGAGCTTTCTTTTATTTATTTTATTTGATTTTATTGTAAGGGTGATGTACAGAGGGATTACAGTTACGTAAGGTTATGAGTACATTTCTTGTCGAACATTGTTACCCCTTCCTTGTTTTCTCCCACTTTCTCTCTCCCCCACTACCCCCGACTCCCTCCCCTGAAAAGTTGTAAAGTTCATTTCCAACATAGTGTTTCCTGAGTATCGCTGTTGCATTAGTTCAACTTTTGTCCTTTGTCTCAACATTTTGTTATTCCCCTTCCCTTCCCCAAATTATATATATATATATATATATATATATATATATATATATACATATACATATATATATATATATATATATATATATATATATATATTACACAAGCAGGGTACCAAAATCAAAACCAGTGACAACAGGGGATAAACCAAAGAGGAGGGAAAAAAAACCCAAAAAGGAATAACTTCACATAGTACATTAAAAACAAAAAACCTCTTGTTTCAATATTTGGAGTTCATTTCAATTAGCATAATTTTATATAGTCATATGTACATAACTATTGAGCTATTGTGATCCTCTGCTAGGATTATCCTAGACATATACTAATTATTACAAATGAGGGAAACCACAGAGCCTATGTTTCTTTGGGTTTAGCTTACTTCATTTCAATGTGATTTTTCCACATCTTTGTATTTCCTTACAAATGGGGCGATATCATTCTTTCTGATGGAAACATAGAATTCCATTGTGTATAATACCCCATTTTCTTGTTCCATTCATCTACTGAGGGGTATCTGGGTTGGTTCCATATCTTAATTGTGGCAAATAATGCAATTAACATAGTTGTCCTGGTAATTTTAGTGTTGCCTTGTTTGTGATTGTTTGGGTAAAAGCCCAGCAGTGGGATTGCTAGATCATAGGGGACCACTATGTTTAGTCTCTTGAGGAACTGAGGTGCTTACATTCTAATGAAACCTGACAATACAATAAGCTCTAGATCCATCCAAGCCTTTTTTATTTTATTTATTTAGTTTTGTTCCAGTCCTACGGCTTGAAATTAAGGCCTGGTCCCTGAGCCTGTCTTTGAGCTTTTTTGCTCAAGGCTTTACCACTTGAGCCACAGGTCCACTTCCAGCTTTTTGGTGGTTAACTGGAGATAAGAGTCTCAAGAACTTTCATACTTGGGCTGACTTTGAACTGTGATTCTCAGATCTCAGCCTTCTGAGTAGCTACAATCGATGGAATGAGGTACTGGTGTCTAGTTTAGGAGCTCTTCTTGATAAGAAGGGTCCTTTCCTCAACACTATACTTTCTCCTGAAGTTTGCTATTTCTTGCCTTGTCATAGCTCTATAATTTGTTGTTGCTTCCAAAGACTGATAATTTTTTATTTGATATCTGGTACTTGGCACACACTAAGTATTCAGTATTTGTTGAATGCATGAAAGAATAAATAAAAAGGCATTGGCTAAGTCCTCCCTACGTAACATTCTACATGACTAGATGTAGTCTGCTCATTAGTAGAAGCCAAAACACTGAGTGAAGGTCCAGAGAAAGAGAGCAGGACGAGAGGGGCAAATCAGAGGCTCCTATAGCCAAAAGCACTGGGGTTCTCAACCAAGACTAGTGTGGTGAATACAGGAGGTGTCACCTGGAAGGAACATTATTTTCTATGCTTTAAAATTAACGACCTCTTTAACCTCTCTTGGTTGTCCTTCAAGTCCTTTCTAATATATTTACATCCCCTTCCAGTAGTACATCTTACAAGTAACAAGTAACATTTTATTATCTGTAGTGTGAAGGGGGGTATTCCCTTTTATTGGATCGCAATTTCCCTCACTCATGAGTTTCAAAAGATGGTCGAAAGGATTTTATGTTTATTTTCTCAGTACCACTTGCTGTCATACCATTTCCAAATGTTCCTTTCACTCCCAGCATGAATTTGCAAACACAAGGGACTCTAGTTTAGCTCTCCATGGACACCTTTCATATTGCAGTTGGCTGGATTTTCTCCAGATCCACTCACAGTTTGGTGAGTTGTACCAACAGAACTGAACACAGTATTCTCCGTAGGTACCTACCAATGAATAAATAAGAAAAGGTGTTTTTCTAATGACTTTCGTGATGGTGCAACACACACACACACACACACACACACACACACACACGCATGCATATACACAGCCTACAGAGAACCACAAATTAACCTTCTATTCAAGAAAGAGTACTTTGCTTTGTAAACTACTGTTTAGATCATTTATTCTTCAGCATAAAGCCTTGTTCTCATTTTCTTGTAGCGGTGTCTCCTTAGCTAATCACACAGAGTCAAGTGCTCTCCTCTGTAATTTAGCCTTGCTTGCTTGGCTTTTTGCCATCTCAATGTCTAAGGCCACCCACAACCAACTGCTTTCTCCTCCACATCAAGTTCAAATAGTCATAATAGTTTCTATGGAAATACTCTCTATATACTTTATTTGCTCACAGCTATACCCATTTATGCATAGCTATTACTTCTTGATACTCTGTGGAAGGAAAATGAAAACATTTCTCCCCACCCCCACCTCTACCAGCATCCTCATAAACACATTCATGTCATGGTAACACAATTTTAAATATCTGCCATCTGTTCCTTTTCTATACAACCTTGCCATGGGTTCTCTGAGAACCAAAAGAGACTGTATTGTCCAAAGCCTTAGTTACCCTTCAAAAAGCTCCTGTGAACTGATCAGTATTTTTACCTCCGTGTTATCTAGTCCTGAATGGTTTACAGACATTAACTAGATAAAGAAATGCTAGCAAAGCCATGGAATTCATTAGACAAATAGAATTTTACACATCATGTAAACTAGAAAAAAAGAAGATACAAATTTAAGTTTTAAAAGATAAGAATGCTTTTGAAACCCCAATGAAATGAGTTTACAAAGTAAACACTTCCCCCCACCCCCCCCCAAAAATGTATATCTTCTAAGAGAATTTTGCTTGCATTTGACTTGCTGTCCAAACTATATGGTCATGAGAAAATGGGCTCCACTCTTATGTGTTGGTTCATCACTGAAATATATAGCTGTTCTTGGCCACTCTCCTGTGTCTGGGTTTTGGGGTTTATGAGAACCAGAAAGTTCTTGGGATAGATGAGTTGGTAAGTCAAGAAGGGCTCAGTCATTCGTTATATTCTGGACTATCCATTATTTCACTTCCCAGTGAGCTGAGTTCTAGAGGTGCCCACTCAACCTTCCAGTGGCAACCTAGATATCTACTTTGTGGCTCTACTCCCTTCTGGTGCTTCCTGGAATCACCTCCCAAAGACATAACTTGCTTTCAAACCCATATCTCATGATGTGGATTGTTTCTTTGGGAAACCTGGTCTGAGTTTAAACAAAAAAAAGAGAAGAAAAAGCTTGAGGAGCTTCCTGAATCCATGAATTCTAGTCTTCCTTCCCTTGCATGGGATGAGATGATGTGATGGAATCCTATTAGTAGTTAAGAAGCTGTGACAAGTTTGGACTCTAGGGCAATCATGCCTCTAGCTGCCCAGGTAACACAATCTACCAGCTTCTGGTAACAGCTGGTAACCAAGTTAGATACAGAGACTATTTTAGAATGCTGTATATCGATGTGAATTAGACAAGCTTCAATGGGGAAAAGGACAATGTTAATGGAATAGTTCAGAAGGAAATGTGTGTCATCCAGCTGTAATATATGACTTGTAATAAATCTGTCAGAAGTTCCTGTGCTTCCCCTAACCTCTGTGACCAAAGATCTCTTGTGATCTATGATGACTTCCAGCGCAAATAGTCAAAAGTTCACAAGTGAATCAAAAATAAAATCTTGATTTAGAAGATAATACCTGAGATTAACCTACCAACACACAATAATATTGTGTGATTCTCTATGAGATTTTACCCATTTTATCTTATGATAAAGTCATAAAGATTTATGTCATGTTCCTGGACTTTGTGATTCTCTTTATGGTCATTAATTTTTTATTTAATTATTTTATTTTATTTACCTTTTTCAGACAGTCTCACTAAGTTGCCAGGCTAGTCTCAAACTCCTGGGCTTAAGTGATCATCCTCCTGCCTCAGTTGCTAATAGCTGGGACTATAGATGCACCACTGTGGCTGGCTCTTTATAAGGCTTTTGAAGTCATGGATTGGAAAAACAGGAAATAGCTTTCTGTCAAGGACAAACTTAGCAACAAGAACAACAACTGATGTAATGAATCTGTGATTTTTAGGACTTCAACAATGGGATGAAACCAAATAAACTAAATGTTGGTCAAGAAACACATTTGTTAAAGAATTCCTAAGAACCTAAATTTAGTCAGAAAGTTCTTCCCAATATGCCCTTTCACGATATGGATAGGGCAAACTGAAGGTGATATTACTACATTTTTTTATTAACAGTGCAAACTTTATATTATAGTCCTAATATTAACATTTGAAATAAATGCATGTAAAATGTATTACTAGGAGCTGGTGGCTCACTCTTATAATCCTAGCCACTCAGAAGGTTAAGAGGATCACAGTTTGAAGGCAACTTGGGTACGAAAGTCCATGAGACTCTTATCTCCAATTAACCACAAAAATCCAGAAGTAAAACTGTGTCTCAAGTGGTAGAACGCTAGCCTTGAGCACAAAAGTTCAGGAACAGTGACCAGGCCCAGAGTTCAAGCCTCTGGAGTGGCAAAAAAAAAAAAAAGTATTAAGTATTGTTCAGGTCCAACACATCAGGGCAGGACTATCTAGACTCAAGGATGAGGAAATGTTGTATTTACAGGATAAAGGACATAGCAGTCCTCAAACTCGCTCCCAGTCTGCATGTCTTTTGGCTGAATGGGCAATGAAATAATGTTGTCATGAAAATAAAAGGGAAGGGGTCAACAAGAGGCGAGCAGAGCAAAAAGTGAACTGTTACTGACTTTTCCAAAAGATTTATGCATGCAGATAAAAAATAAACACTAGAGGGCTGGGAATGTGGCTTAGTGGTAGAGTGCTTTTCTAGCATGCATGAAGTCCTGGGTTCTATTCCTCAGTACCACATAAACAGAAAAAGCTGGAAGTGGTGCTGTGGTTCAAGTGGTAGAGTGCTAACCTTGAGCAACAAAAGCTCAGAGACAGTGCCCAGGCCCTAAGTTCAGGCCCCAGGACTTGCAAAAATTGAAATAAAATAAATAAATAAAAATTAATACGGCTTATTCTTGATTTCTAGCATAGTTGGTTTTTGAGACCAATAGATTTTAAAGTGAAAGAAAATCATGCTTAAAATAGCATTCATTGTGGGAGGGGAGTGGTGTACTCATAAGTTGACTTGTTGAATTAAAATCCCTTTGTACAACTGCTTAAAGGTTATAACACATAGTATTGAAAATTTAAAATTACTGACATGTGATGTTGTCTGTGATCCTTTTCATGTCAGAGGTAAGCTATGTGCTGCCAAATATGTCTTTCCCAGACCATGAACCCTAAACTAGAATGTGCTGATAGGCAAAATGAGTTTTCACATACAAACTGACAGAAGTACAAATCAAGGTTGGAAAGCAGTCAGAGTGATTTCCAGCACAAAATGCCAAGAACTTGAAAGTATGAAGGTCATAGGAAAAGTGGGTCTCATTTTGTGGCAATGAAAGTTTTATCATTTGTTTCAGAAGTATTCTGTCTTCTTTTTCTTTTATTCTCTCATATTCTCTTTCGAATCCAGAAACAACTCAATTTAAATATTCATTACAGGCTGGCAAGGTGGCACACATCTGTACTCCCAGTACTAAAGAGGCTGAGGTGGGAAGATCACTTGGGTTCAGGAAATGGAACCGGCCTGACTAACATAATAAGACTCCCATCACAAACACACATTAGTTAATTGATTAGAGAATCAATTAATTAATTGAAAATAAAAACTCATTACTGTCCTTTAAAATGATTCATTAAAGCTTTCATTGGAATAATTAATAACAAAATCAATTGATTTGCTAGTCATGGGTAAGAAAACTGCAATCTGAATCCCATCTTCAGATCTGGTAATCAATGAGAAACTGATTGGCTTTGCCCATCAGGTTAGTCCTAAGACATGTCATTTGACTCTAGAGAACAATCTGGCACATGCCCTGTTGCTAAAAACCAGCTGAGTTCTACCATGTACCAAATGTGTACTTGTACTGATTAGAATAAGACTAGAACCAAATCTAGTCTTGCCCTGACTTTCTCTGTTCATTGCTGCTGACTGCTCATCTCTGAATTCTAGCTCTTACAGTTAGATCATAAGTCTGTGATCCAGGGAGGATGAGATGAGAGAAAGAGGGAGAAGCCTAGAGTATACAGACCCTGTATGTGGCCTTAAGCTACAGGTCAATACATTTGCTGAGAAGAATTGACTGGGTAAGTGATGAGATTTATTGGTGGATGAAAATACATTTTCTTCTTCAAATTTCTTTTTCCTCTCCCTATGTTGTCTATATATAAATATGCATTATTATTAAATAACAAATACTCTGAGCAGAGAGGATGGAGAGAAAATGACTATCCATATGTGGATAAAGTTAAGGAGAAACAAATTAATTATAGCACAATAGGGTGATTATGGCTGGGATAATAACTTCTGTATTTCAAATGTCTGGTAGAGAAGATTTCAAGTGTGATTTAGGGTTTGTTTTTTTTTCTTCCAGGGGTGGGGGGATTGATGCTGGAATTGGGGCTTGAACTCAGGGCCTGCATAATGTCACTTAGGTTCTTTGCTCAAGGTTGACACTATCGCATGAGCCACTGCTTCCCTTCTAGCTTTTTGGTGATTAATGTAAGAGTCTTTTGGATTTGTCTGCCTGGGCTGGTTTTGAACCATGATCCTTAGAATGCAGTCTTCTGAGTAACTAGGATTTCAGATAGGAGCCAGCAGAGCCCTGCTGTTGAATGTTCTAAACAACAGAGGATAGCTAACTATGAGGTGGTAGACATGCCAGTTATCTAGCTCTGATCGTAACCCGTTGCACACATGTATTTAAAGAGCACACTGTACTCCATAAATATGTATGTAAACTACATGATATAAAAAAGAAAATAATATTATGAGCAGGCACAGATAAAGTTAATAGCAAGGACAAAATAAAAGCAAAGATGTCTTTGGGGGTATGCGGAAGTAGCCTGAAGGAATTTATTTGGGTGTGTGAACCTGGCTTCGGATCCCAGAGTATCTGCCTGCCTCTCAGAGGTACTTAATTATCAGTTACCCATCAGGGCTGGTGGAGTCAATGTAAACTGCGACCTGCTTTGTGCGTTCCCCTGATAGATGGCTATGACCAAGGTGAAGTTGACTTGGGCTAGCCTCCATTGTTTGTGTTGGCAGGAACTACCTGGCAGCTTGGGTGGTTTTACTCAGGTGACCAACCTGTTCTGCTGTTTTCCAGCTCGGCCCTGCTTTGTTGGAGAGTGGAGCCCTTGGAGTGGCTGTGCAGGCCAGTGCAGGCCAACATCACGCGTGCGCAGGCGCGTGGTGCGCCAGGAGCCCCAGAACGGTGGGGCGCCCTGCCCGCCCCTGGAAGAGAGAGCCGGTTGCCTGGAGTACTCCACGTCACAGGGCCAGGACTGCGGGCACTCCTTTGGTATTGGTGTCTTCCTGGTTTCTATCCTTGTTATCTTTGATGACTTCTTAACCGCTTCATTCCATCAGAGGCCGTTTGCTGTCAGGGGAAAGTTCCACACTCTGCAGGCAGTGGGCTGGGCTGCTCTGCCCCAAGTAGATAGGAAGCTCCGGAAATGCTTAATAAAGACATTAATGACCCGCTGCACAAATGCTTGCCTATCCCTCCCTTCCCTCAGTGTGATTTTTAAACCTAATGGCTTATTTTCTTTGTGCATGCATTCAATAATAAATCACGTGGACATGGTGCTCCCCGCCCCTCTCCTCCCCCCCACCCCCAGCTACAGCCCTAGCCCTCAGAATAACGCATGTGCATTATTCTGAACCTATCATGCAGGTGACAGAGGACTTAAATACAGCCATAATATCTTTCTATTTCCACTGTGAGTCCAATGGGATTTTAATTTACCTCTTACTGTTGTGTGTGCACGCACAAATGTGATAATGATAGAAAAAGTGGTCAATTTTTTAAATGGAAGAAATGATTTATTTGAAAATACTTGCCTCTTAAGTTGACCGGACGAGGGCTACTGTGCTGATTTGGAAGAATTTCTTGGACTGGGCCAGGTGGTAAACACAACCACAGTCCCCGCTACTTAGGAGGCAGAGGTAGGAGCCTCACTTAAGCCTAACTGCCGAAGGCCTGGCTGGGCAACATAGCCAGGCCTCTGTCTCAAGAGAGGGCTGGGGAGGAGAGAAGGGAGGGAGGGAAGATAGCTGAGGTTATGGACTAGCCAATGAAGGGGCTAGGAGCTGGATCATGAATGATCTAGGACCTCCACAGCCTCAGAAAGGAGATGAAAAAAACCCCCACAAAAACCAGTGTCAATGTGTTGATCTAGATTGAACCCAATAGGGCAAAACAGTGACTACTCAGGATAACAAAGACCATGTGTGGTTTTTTTCCCATAAGAGCATGGAAAATGTTATGTCAACACAATCCTTATCAAGCTATTATACTCCATATTTATTTATTGAGAATTGACTTGCTATCAGGCATGGGCTGGAGGCCAGGGCCCCTGGAGGGGAAGAAAGGTGACCCAGAGCCTGCTAGCATGCAGCTCATTATCTAGTGAGGGGAACACAGTTATCAGATTATCACAGCAAATTAATCCCAGAAAATTACAGCTGTGGTAATGAGTAGAGTTAGTAGCAAATGAGCAAGCAGCCCATGGAACTCTGAGCAAATAGGTAGGGAACAGTGAGGACTTCCCTGGAGACAGGGCTCAGAATGCAGAACAACTCAGTCAGACAGACTAGAAGAGTTAAATCCTGTGGTCAGGTGTAGGGGCTGTGAAAGATTTCAAGGCTGATCAAGGTCAAAACATGATCAGAAGAGGCTGTAACACAGCAGGCCTTATTGGGAAGTGCTTGGACAAATGACATGAAAGGGAAAATTCTCACAGCACAAGGCTGTCTAGAGGCTTAGGGTAGGCTTGGCTCAGTGGGAGTGCCGCAATAGAAGAAGAGGGTGCAAGAACTCTCAGAATAGAGGGGAGAGCATTCAGAAACTACAAAGGTCAATGACAGTGTAGGTTCTTTGAACCATGAGGTTGTGCCAAATCAGTGGACAGTGGATCTTGGATATAGAGTCACAGTTCTGCAAAGAAAACAGGCCCTACATGGCCAATAATGTGCTTTGGGGGCTATTTTTAAAAGAACTGCGTGTGTAAAAAAAAATTGGGAGTGGTGCCAGCAGATTTTTAAGCTACAGGAATTTAGCCTGCAGTGACCACTGAAGCTGCGGACCATCCATGGTTTGTTTATATAATATTGGGAAAGTATAAGAGCCATTTGAGACACCAAAACAAGGCTGTCACGTAGGGGTACTTCTTTTCTGAAGAATCCTAGAGAGCCATTAGAGTAATTTTCTGCAGGGACCATTGAAATCACAGTTAGGATTGGAAAAGATCACTCTGTAGTAGAGGGGTGAGATGGGGGTCTTATGATGAGTCAGCCATCACATTAAGTGTACAAAGAAAGAATTTATTTCTTCCATGGTGGTTGCTTACAGAAGCAGTCATAGAGGACAACTAACACGGGAGGTTCTGGGAGGAGGTTACTATATGAACTATGGGTTTTCTTGGTCGCTGTTGGAATCAACTCAATAGGAAAAGACTCTGCTCTGCTTCTGTATGGTATCTGGCTGTCAGGAGGTGTTTCCTCAGCACTTTAGGCCCTTGACTGCTCCCCCAGTCTGCGGTGCCCTCCTTCCTATCTCTGGGTCTCTTTACAACAGTATATTGTGGCCAGGTCAAGAAGGGGATGCTATGGAACAATGGCCAAACAGTATGATTGTGGGATAATGTAGCACTGGGCAAATTTAGCACATGCCTGGCCCTTGTGGGTAGAGTCTCTTCTCTGCCTGGTCATGTCCACTCCTTTCTTCTATGGCTGGCTATACCCGCTACAAATGATCTATCTTGCTACTCCTGCCACTAAACTCCACTAAGAGGATTAGAAGAAGCAAACAGTCTCCATCTACCCAGGAAAGCTATGAGTGACTTTGAGCATATCTGTCACATTGGCATGGCAGAGAGTTTGTGTAGGTATTATTGGCTCAGACCTTTGTAGCAGTCTACAAGGGAATATATTTGGTTTTTTTTTGCAGCTGCTATAACAAATTGTCAGAAACTTAGTGGCCTAAAAAAACACAAATATATTATGTTACACTTCTGTGGGAGAGAACCTTAACACAGGCCTACCTGTACTAAAATCAGAATGTCAGCAAAAATATATTGTTTATGCAGACTCTAGCAAGAACCCTCATTGCCTTGCCTTTTTGTAGATAAACAGGATTTTTTTTTTTACAGGACTGAGGCTTGAACTCAGGTCCTTGCACACTTCTTTAACATTTTTGCTGAAGACTGGCACTTTGCCACTTGTACCACAATCTCACTTTGGGCTTTTTGATGATAAGTTGGAGATAAGAGTGTCTCAGCTTTGTCTGCCCAGGCAGGCTTTTGTACAGTAATATTCCAGCCTCCTGAGTAATTAGAATTGCAGGGTTGAGCCACTGGTGCCTGGCCTGTAAATGGAGTCCATGATACACAAGATCAGAAAGCATAGCAGATTTCATCCTGCAGTATGTGGAGAGGGGAACTTGTGAATGATCAACTGCTGCGAATATTTATCTAAGCAAAATGTTGAGGGTGCAAATCTAGGCTGGTTTCTACTTGCTGTTTGTAGTAAAACAGGAGAGAAAGAATGGGTATTGAGGGAGGAAAAAAGTTTAATATTACTGGAACCAGGGTTTGAGGAAATTCTCAGTCTACCAAAACAGCAAAAGATGCTAAAATTGAGAGAGAGTTGCTCTTAAGAAAATAGGTTCTAGAGAAAATACTGAGAATACTGTAATTTCTAAGACCTTTTACTATCTCAAAAAGTTAGTTAACAAATGACTACAATGTTAGTAACCTAAAGGAGATGCATTTGTTATCTTTCAGATCTGTAGATTGGACGTCAGACAGGAGTCTTCCTGGGCTAACATCAGGATATCAATCAGTGGGGCTACCTTCCTTTCTGGAGGCTAGAATGGAGAGTTTGTTGCCTTACATTTTTCTAAGGCTGACCACATTCCTTTCTTCATTTCTTCCCCCCATGCTCACAGCCAGCACTGTCAAATCTCTCTGTCTCTTTCTTCTCTAGCCACATCTTTCACTGACAGGACTTCTTGATTCCAAGAATCCTATGTCCATAAGAATCTTCCGATCTTGTACATATCACCCAATGTGGAAGAAATTGATGTACTGTCAAAGCTCATAGAATTCACAAACATTGTAGACCATGATAATGACAACTTGCCTTGTGAAGGTTAAAATGTATTTGTGACTTTAACTAAGTATCACTATCCCACAGTACTGTGAAATTTGTGAAATTTATGTAATCACTTAATATCAATAAGAAATTTTTTTTAAAAAAAAGAAAAAAATCTTCCAGTCTATAACTCTAATTCCTCTTTGCCATGTGGCATGCCATGGTTCTGGTTCTGGAGATTAGGGCATGTCTGTCTTTGGATAGCCATTATCTTCTTTACCATAGGAAGGGTAGAAGGCCATTATTTTTGGCTTACACATCAAAATGTTTGAGTTTGGGGAGGAAAGACAGCACTTGTGAAAAGCGAGCAGAACGGAACCCCAAATCTCACAGCTATAGGTTCTATAGGGACTTACTCTTACATTATTTTCTGATATCTGTTATCATTCCAGCTAAAATTGTGACTGCAGATTCAGGTAATTAAGTAGAAACAAAAAGGCCCTTTGAAGCCAATGAAGGAAATACCACTGGGTTAATGAATTTTCCCTATTTCAGTGAATACATTTGATTATATGTCATCATAAAATAACTGAAAGAGGATGAATTCCTGAATTCGTTTGCACATTACTGATATTTATGTGCATTCTTTCCTGCTAAGAGGACATCACTGGGGGTGCGTATTATAAACTTCATGCTTCCAGTTTGGAAGCATAAAATACTACTTGTCAAATTCCCATTGCATTCTTCACCTCTGTTTGGGACAGTCAGGAATGAGGAATGGCAGACCTGTGGGTCATATAAAACTCCCAAATCTTTTGGTATGTAACAGGGCAGACACCTTTTCTTATCTTATGTTTCTGGTCAGCTGCCGTGGCCCTGTGCCTGTATTGATCATCTTGTATGGCTCATGATGGATGTGTATAAATACATAAATGACTCTTGGCAGATAAAAATGGTTCCCCACCCCTGTCAGAGGGCTTATGAAATTCCCCAAGCAAATTTAATTTTCTTTCATGTTCAAAGGAAATATGTGCAGTGCCATGAAAGTTGTTGTAAAACTGAACAATGGTAGGCTCTTAGATTGCCAGAAATGTTGGCAAATGGCCTGTGAACAAAGAATGTATTACATTTGAATATTGTTGCCAGAAAGGGGAACAAAAGGGGGAGCAGCATTATGGAGAGCCATTGTCCCAGGGCATCAGCTCCATGCTAAAATACATATGCAGGATTAATTTCTAAATCATTTATCAGGATTAAGTAATAAACATTATATTTGTGGGATAAATTAAAGAGTGGTTCTGATCTGGAGCACTCCAGGCGGTCTGGCTCCTGGTCTATTTTTTACTGAAATCTTGACAGGGGGGAAGGATGACCTTGTAATGGAATGTTCCAGACATCCAAACCCCAGGGCAGCAGGCAGGGACAAGGGGAAGCAAGGTTCTGAGTAACTGGCTGGCTTTTAAAATGCACCCCAGCCAGGTGCTGGTGGCTCATGCCTGTAATCCTAGCTTCTCAGAAGGCTGACATTTGAGCATCACAGTTCGAAGCAGCCCAGGCAGAAAAGTTGGAGAGACGCTTACCCTGAGTTAACCAACAAAAAGCCAGAAGTGGAGATGTGGCTCAAGTGGTAGAATGCCAGCCTTGTGCATTAACTGCTAAGCGAGAGCATGAGGATGAGTTGGGGCTTGAAAACAGGTATCCTACCTCCCCGCCCCCTCCCCCCCCCCACTCCATAGCCACCAACTATGAGCACAGCACAGAAACTGAACATAGACAATGTTTTTTATTGGCAATACTGAGGTTTGAACTCACAGCCTTGCACTTGCAAGGCTGATACTTTACCATTTGAGCTACACCTCCAATTCTTTCTCTTTAAAAAAATTTTTTTGGACTGGTTAATTTTGAAATGAGTTCATGCTTCTGCAAGGCACATGCCTAGGTGAAAAAACTCAAGGATAGCACCCAGGCCTGAGTTCAAGTCTCACAACTGACAAAAATAGATGGGGGGATATCTTGCCTGTATATTTTGGGTGGCCTTCAACTGTGATCCTCCCAAGCTCAGCCTTCCTAAGTGGTTAGGATACTACACCCTGGTGAACATGATGACTTATAAAAACCAAGTGTCTTCTGGATTGAGATTCTTGCTTAGTCATATACTAGCTAACTTCTCTTCAAGGAACCTCAGCTTTCTAATGAATAAAATGGTTATCTCTACAAAGGGTTTTTTAAAATGAAGAATGGAAATTGTGGTGTAGAATTACTCCAGAGATGGGCTAACTATAGAAACAGAATGGCTGCGATGCAGCAGGGCTAGTCTGTGCCCTCTCTGCCCTCTCTGACTCCTTTATAATTTTAACTAAGTAGTTGTGCAATGAGGTTACAATTCCATATGTCAGGACAATGCATCTTGATTAATGCCACTCCTTCCTTGATTCTGCCTTTTTTTCCCTCCTCGCATTCCTACCCTCATGTAGTTCAGTTTTCACCTAACATACAATGAATATTGTATTTGTTCCTCCTTGGGAACTGGAGAAATAATAGAATCTATCCCTGAAAGTGACTGTGAAATTAAATGAATATATGCAAAGTGACTTAGCGTGGTGCCTAGAAACTGACTACCAAATAATTCCTAAGGATTTTCTATCAGGAGCTATGCTCATACTTCCTTTCTTCTTCCTAATTTCCTATTTTTTTCTGAACTACAACATTATGTTACCTTGGAACTTTGTAAGGCTATAGAAAGTGTAAATTATAAGAGGGTGAAGGTTTTGAGCCCAAACATTTTACACTCATGCTTGTATGATGCTGGAAGGCTTTAGCAGTAAATTACTCCTTCACTTAGTGAATAAATACATAAACATATCAAAAGAATAGACATGAAAACATGTGGAAAAACTAAGCCTTTAGGTGTTTTGTTTCTGATTACTGGGTCTGAGAAGAACAAAAGGGTCCAGATACAGGTGCTCACTTGTTCCTCTTAATTCTGTCTGTGAATTTTAGAAATGCAAAAGCTACAATCACATTTATGAAGCGTGACATGCTCCATTTGGAAAACGAACATGTCACTGCCTGGGATGGTAGGGTATACTCTAGGTGTGGATAATTTTCATGCCAGAGAGATGAAGGCACCAAACCACAGGAGACAAGAACTGTATCTGCAACCCTTGACAGCCTGTGGCCTAACACCAGACTACTCTTGTCTTATATTCCCATCGTAATAGAAACATGACTCTCAGTATGAAAAAGCTAAAAGAAAGAACGAAGGGCTGCCATCTTGTGGCAGTGAGGAGCCAGATAAAGTCAACATGCTTATAGGCTTACAGCATTTTCTTAGCTACCAGCACCCTCACACTGCTTTGCTCATGCTGATGATTTGGGCATCTCACAAAGCAGTATCTGCTTATATCCACCTTTCTCAGGACAATCTAGGTTCTAACACAAAAGACAGGAAGAACGGTTGAACCGTCTCAGCCTCAAAGCTTAAGTAGTCAGCCTTTCACATCCACACACTGAATCTGCACATTCAATCAATAGAAGATGGAAAATTTTCCAGGGGGGAAGATGTGTCTGTATTCAACACGGACAGACCATTTCTTGTTATTATTCTTCAAACAATACTGAAACATAGCTGTTTACCTAGCATTTATTATATTAGGTATTATAATAATCTAGGGTATTTAAAGGAGACGAGAGCTTGTGCATAGATGATGTAAGACCTAGAACACGCTTATTTGAGGGTCTTGAGTATTTTAGGACCTTAGTCTTCTCCAGGGAGGTCCTACAAATGATCACGCATAGATAAAGAGGAGTGGTGGTATCAGAACAGGAACCCACAGAGATATAGCAGCCATCTGTGCCTTGGTGGCAATCCCATGACTTCATTCATTCATTCAGTCATCCACTCACCCATTGCACAACTATTCATTGGGTGTGTACATGAGGAAGAGGTATAGTGATGAATAAGGTAAGCCCCTCTTGAGTTGGAAGCAGACTGGAGTCAAAAGGTTACTTGGAGGTGCTAAGTATAGCAAATGCCTTCCTTGACTTATTGTGAAAGAAAGATGAGACACAAAAAACAAGGCAAAGAAATCAGAGATAGAAGGAAAGGTGCCTGGCACCTCTTCTTTTCACTGACCCAGAGAGGCAGAGTCAGGGTGGGCTGGGAGAAGGAAAGGGCTGAAAGGAGGCTGCAGGAGACTTTCTTTCTTAAGCTGTGAGGGACTCGCTGAGCTGGCTGGCACTGGGCAGTCACATGGGGACATTCTTTGGTGGGCAAAGCTTCTGGGCTCTAGTTGTTGTTGTTTTATCTTTAATTGGAGATAAGATACTCACAGAATTTCCTGCCTGGGCGGGTTTCAACCCTGATCCTAACATTTATTACAGGCCACCAGTGACTGATTGTTTCTGTTTTTTATTTTTTATTTTTTTTATCATTTTTCTTTCCTCTCTTTCTGGCACTCCATTTACTCTCCTTCCATTGTTTTTTTTCTCTTTGGTTTTCTTTCCCTCTCTTTCCTTCTCTTTTTTTGGTCTATTCTTATTTCATTGTTCCTGTTTTCCTTTTGAAAAAAATTTCTCTTTATTTTAAAAAAGATGCATTCTCTTTCTCATTTCACAATAAGCATCCTTTTTCCCCTTGTTTTTCCCCCGTCTTTTTATTGTTTCCTGCTGGCTTCTCTTTTGGGATTCCTCTCTTTCCTTTCCAATTTTATCTTTGCAGACATTAAGTGTTTGCCTATGGTTCCCTCCCTGCCCATCTGCATGCGCACAAATCTTCAGTCAGTTTGGTTCTGCATGCCTTGTAACTGAGCCTCACCTTGCTACTTGAAGGTGTGCCCAAGTCTTTGGCTTTAGAAATGATCTTTAGGCAGGTAGGAAGCCAAGTCTGTGAAGAAAATTTGTGAGAAGATCAAGAGGTTCTCATGAACCAAGTTTGTGAGAAAGATCTCCGAGTACTTTGGTGGCATGCATTCAATGTACTTCTCTCTTTTCTAGTCCCTGCCTTTATAACTACCTCTGCATTCAACAAAGAGAGAACAAGACAAGTTGCATCTCCACAGTGGTCTACACACACAGAGGATGCTGGGTAATTTGGTATTGTTTAAATTATCATTATGTTTTTCTAGTTGTGCAGTTAAGTCTGTCCAAAAGAGTGAACTTGTGACTGTTTTCTTAGACTGATACTTGCCCGTTAACTTTGAGTAAAACATGACTTAATCATTGAATTGGGAAAATATCTGTCCTTTCTCTGTTTTTGTGAGATATGAAGATTTATCCATTTTCAAGTTCTGATCTCCAAGAAGAAACAAGCTACATAAAATTGAAATAATCCTGTGTGTGTGTTTGTGTGTGTGTGTGCACGCACGAGCGTGAGTACATGCCTGTATTGGACTTGAATTCAGGGTTTAGGTACTGTTCCTTAGCTTTTTTTGCCTAAGGCTGGTACTCTACTATTTGAGCCACAAGTCTACTTCCACCTTTTTTTTTGGTGATTAATTAGAGATAAGAATCTCATGGATTTTTCTACCTGGGGTGTTTTGGAACTGTGATCCTCAGATCTCAAACTCCTGAGAAGCTAGGATTACAGACATGAACCACTGATCAAATAATATTATTTGATTAGTTACAATGAGATGCTCTTCTGATAAGTCTTTATGGAATCATGGAAAGTGGCATACTGTCAATTCAGAGGATTCCTGTTTGAAACCTCATGGCTAAGGCTGGAAGGCACCCCTCTGCTCAAATGAGGTTCATTCTTGTGCCATCAGATAAGAAGGACCGGATGGTTGCATGCTCACTTCGCACATTGCCACTCACTAGCCATGAGCTGTTCTACCTTGGGTTTTTTTATTCCTGCAAAATGAATGTGAGTACCCATCACATGGGGCTGGTATAAACAGTTAATGAGAAAACAGTACTGAGGGACGACTGCAGTATCTTGTTGACTAAAGATGCATTGTTGAACTTCCTACCTCAATAACCATCATTGAAGTTACTAATAAGCAGTCACTACTATGGTTAAACATCATTGTGGCAGAATTTCTAAACATCTTCTGTATAATCTGTTACAACTCACAATTTAATTAGTAAGAAATTAGCTGGCCACCAGAGGCTCGTGCCTGCAATCCTAGTTGCTCAGTAGGTTGAAATCTGAGGTTCTAGGTTCAAAGTCAACTCAGGCAGGAAAGTTCCAGAGACTTTTATCTCCAACTAGTTAGCAAAAGGCTAGAAGTCGAAGTATGGCTCAAGTGGTGGAGTGCCAGCCTTGAGCTTGAAAAAGCTAATCAAGAAGGCAAGCCCTAGTACCACTTCCTCCTCTCCCCCCAAAAGAAACGAGGCAGCCAGGCTCTGGTGGCTCACACCTGTAATCATAGCTCCTCAGAAGGCTGAGCTCTGAGGATCCAGGTTTGAAGCCAGCCTGGGTAGAAAAGTCCCCATGAGATTCTTATCTCCAAGTATCTGCTTAAAAACCGGAAGTGGTGTTGTGGTTCAGGTAGTAGGGCAATGTCCTTGAGCACAAAGAGATTCAGGGAAAGCGCCCAGGTTCTGATTTCAAGCCCCACCAACAACAGGAAAAAAAGAAAGAAAGAAAGAAAGAAAGAAAGAAAGAAAGAAAGAAAGAAAGAAAGAAAGAAAGAAAGAAAGAAAGAAAGAAAGAAAGAAAGAAAGAAAGAGACAAAAAGGAAAAGAAATTAGCCATTGAGCTGCAAATACAAGTTTTTTTCTACAACATTGATGGGGTTTAAAAATTATGTTTTGTTTCTCTGGAGAATTAGAAAATTGTGTTGCTTTTAAGTACTAAGGCTTTAAATATTCACCCATAGTTGGAAGGTCCCTGCGGCCTTCAGAATCTAGAAAAAAAAAGTTTTCCACAGCTCAGTATAAAGTGACTCTAACCCTGTTGCAGAAAAATGTATCTTCCGTTCTGTTTTCATTTGTGGTGCCTGATACAACTTTGACCCTTGACTTCAAGACTCATTGACATGATCCCATACCACACATGTGGGCTGGGTAGGGAAGATAGGGAAAGCCCCAAGCAACTTTTGAGGGGCACAAAAGCACAGGGATGCCCTGGTGTCAAGGACAAGCTTTCCTCAGGGCCTTCAGGCTCATACAAATCCTTATTATATATAATATATATATTTAATATACATATGTAATATGTGTGTATGTGTATATTTTAAATAGCTGCAACATTACCAAGGGCTAATTTCCTATAAAACATGGTGTGTGTGTGTGTGTGTGTGTGTGTGTGTGTGTGTGTGTGTGTGTGTGTGTGTGTGTGTGTGTGTGTGTGTGTGTGTGTGTGTGTGTGTGTGTGTGTGTGTGTGTGTGTGTGTGTGTGTGTGTGTGTGTGTGTGTGTGTGTGTTTTCCCAGTCCTAGGGCTTGAACTCTGTGCCTGGGCCCTGACCCTGAGCTTCTTTGTGCTTAAGGCTACTGGTCTACTACTGAATCACAGAGCCACTTCTGGCTTTTTCTGAGTAGTTTATTGGAGATAAGAGTCTCATGGACTTTCCAGCGTAGGCTGACTTCAAACAACCATCTTCAGATCTCAGCTTTCTGAGTAGCTAGGATTACAGGTGTGAGTCACTAGCACCTGGCAAACACATGCTTTTGTGTGTGTGTGTGTGTGTGTGTGTGTGTGTGTGTGTGTGTGTGTGTGTGTGTGTGTGTGTGTGTGTGTGTGTGTTGATAGATACTGGGCCTTGAACACAGGGCCTTTACCTCTTGAAAGCTGGTGCTCTACCACTTGAGCCATACCTCAACCTCTGGCTTTTTGCTTGGATTTGTCTGCTAGGGCTGGCTTTGAACCTTGCACCTCAGACCTGAATCCCCTAAATACCTAGGATTACAGGTGAGTCACAGGTGCTGGTGATTTTATACACAATTTATTGGTTGGAGGATACAAGTTACTCAAATCTTTACATTCATGTTAACCAACATAATTTAGTCACGGATTGAAAAGGAACAAGAAAGGTTCTATGGTTAGGTTTATGCCAGTATAGGTGAATGAGAGACTTTAAATGCATTCTGTGAATGATGCACGCGATGTGTTCTTGTGAAGATGCACTCCTTCCCTGCTCCTGTCTGCGAGATGCACTGGTTTCCTAAGATTTGCTACAGCATTAGCCTCCCTCATGTTACAGCATGTGAAATAATCACTTCTTTTACTTTAGTTACTGTATGGAGTTCAAGACTGAGTCGCTGACGCCTCACTGTGCCCTGGAAAACCGGCCCCTGACTCGATGGATGCAGTACCTTCGAGAAGGATACACAGTATGTGTGGACTGTCAGCCTCCAGCTATGAACTCAGTGAGCCTTCGTTGTTCAGGAGATGGCCTGGACTCCGATGGGTAAGAGAAACAAACAGATAAGAGGACTTTTCTCATTGTTCTTTCTGAGAATCTATCTTCTCTGTCTAGCACAGCTGACCAGCATGTTACATGTGAAGGCATGATTAGGACTGTGAAGAGAATAATCTGTCCAAGGCTTCAGTTCCCACTATGGGATTCTGAGGTTCTGTCTGCCAGAATTAGAATTGGTCAGTTTGGAAGTTCCCAAATGACCACCCAAAGCCCCGTTGCTCCATAGAGCTATTCTGAAGGCCACTTGATCTGACTCTCTTGAAATAGAGATTTAAAATATGCAGATTTCTGGCCCTATTTCAGACCAATGGAATCAGAGTCTTTGTCAGTAGATTTTGAATAATCCCTTCAATCAGAAGTCAGGAAACTTTTCTTAGAAAATGCCCCAGAGTCCATAATTTAGGCTTTACACCCTATATGGCTTCTATCATATACCAAACTCAGCCACTTCACTTGGCCAGAGAGGCATGAGGGCAGACCACTGTATACATTGGATTTGTCCCAACAAACCTTCTGTTTGGACACTGAAACGTAAGTTTCATATAATGTTATATGTCACAAAATATTGTTATTTATAACTTTCTTTTAGCTCTCAAGTCCTAAAATTCATTCATTTAATTACTTGACTAATTAATCAATGTTGCCAGCACTAGGGCTTGAACTGAGTGCTTGGGTGCTGTCCCTTAGCCTTTTGTGCAAGGCAGGTGCTCTACCACTTGAGTCACAGCCCTACTTCTGGCTTCTTGCTGATAAATTGAGGATAAGAGTCTCATGACTTTTCTGCATGGGCTGGCTTCAAACTGAGATCCTCAGATCTCAGCCTCCTGGGTAACTAGGATTACAGGCATGAGGCACCAGAGCTCAACTCTAGTTATGGTCCGTTGCAAACAGGAGGTAGGCTGGAATTCGTCTACAAGGGCTCATAGTTTACTGACCCTATCCAGGTTGTTCAAACCCGTTCTTGTCTCAGATCTGCTGTGTAGTGGGGCTTTTCACATGAATTTGTACCTGGGACAGTGGCTGGCTCAGTTCTGCAGGATGATAATCCTATATAATTATAGATTTTTCTAAACAAAAATCTGCAAATCTATCCCCTCCTGCTTTCATTTATCAGTGCATCTTATACTATCATTCATATTAAGACGGGTTTATTTCACACTGAAAGAACTATTGGATAAGGACCAATTTAGGTCCCACATGGATTATGTTTTCAGTATATCAGGTGGAAAATGTAGATTAAGCAGTAAAACATTGCTATTCCCAATTATTCATTATTCCCATTGCATGTTTTAATATTTAATCATTTGAACTTATGTTTATTACTCACCTGTGCCTAGTGGTCTATATTGAGTATACCATATAAATAATAAAGTGGCTAAGGAATGCCTATCAAATGAAACTTAATATTTAGACTTAATGCTTTTCTGAATACCTCATCCATATTATGTCTTTAAATGAATTTATAATTCAATTTGCACTTAATAAAGTGGGCACTTAAGCCCTAGCTCAGGTACTATGGACTTTAAAAAACAGTAATTTTAATAACCTGCCTTTGTTCTCTTTCCACATCTCCCAGTTTTTCATTGCAAAATCAAAGACTTGGAAAGGAATGAAAGGAATAATTTGGTTTAGACCCTTCTTATTTAAATGCACACAGAATACCATTTCCCTTTACGTAGTGCTTATATTCAGATCAAGTGGTAGAATCAGATACAGTAACCCCCAAAACATGAGAATGACCTCAAATGGGGATTTATTGCTAACATACTTTATCTAAGGGAGAGAAACTCCATTTGCAATAATTCTTTAACTTGATTTGTAATTCACATTAAAACTGTTCACACAGGGTTTTTGCTTTTGGGGATTTTTTTTGCTGGCCCTGGGGCTTGAACTCTGGTCCTGGGCACTGAGCTCCTTTCACTTAAGATTAGTGCTTCACCACTTGAGCCACAGCCCCACCTCCAGCTTTTTCTGTGATTAACTGGAGATAATGAGTCTTACAGATTTTCCTGTCTGGGCTGGTTGTGAACTGTGATCCTCAGGTCTCAGCATACAGTTTTATTTTTTTAAAAAGATTCAATTTATAATTCTGTAATAAAGAGTTTTCTTGTGTTCACTTTTAGCACAACTAACATTTCCAAAATCCCATTTCAGAAATCAGACTCTCCATTGGCAAGCCATTGGTAATCCTCGATGTCAAGGGACCTGGAGGAAAGTCCGACGAGTGGAGCAATGTTCCTGTCCAGCTGTCCACAGTTTCATTTTTATATAGATAGCCAAGGAAATATTTCAAAATTTGTATGTGAATGTACTTAATATTGTTAATTTGTGTTTAATGCTTCTTAAACCTTCCCAAAATGCTAGGCTAGACGACCTGGGCGTGTCTTCTTCATAATCTGCTGTTGGGAGCACAGTATCTTTCTTTGAATTTTTCCTATGCTCAAAACCTCTGTGGTCTTATGACCTTGACCTTCCGCCCCGACACAGGTACCTGTCTGTCTGCACTGGAATTATTACTATGTGGCCTATGATGGGTAGGCTGTCCAGTGCCCCTGCTCTGAATCTTGTAAAATTTCTCTCCAGTTTATAATCTCTTAAAAGCTTCTCACTTTAGGGAGACTGACTTGGATCAGTGCACTCATAAATTGACATGTTGAATTGAAACTCCTTTGTACAACTACTTAAAGATAATAATAGAAAGTTAAGGCTAGATGCTGGTGGCTCACACCCTAGCTACTCAGGAGGCCAAGATGTGAGGATGGCAGTTTAAAGCCAGCCCAGGCAGGAAAGTCTGTTGGCACTCTTTTCTCCAGTAAATCACTAGAAAACTGGAAGTGGTACTGTGGCTCAAGTGTAGAGTGCTCTCCTTGAGCCTTGAGCTGAGCGCCGGCCTAGAGTTCAAGCCTGATGACTGACAAAAATAAATAAATAAAAATTAAAAAAAATAGTAAGCAACATCTAACTATAAAAATGTGCATATATAGACACTCTCAACACATTATTTCTCATATATCATCCCATAATTATTTTAAGCAAATTGTCACAGGTAATTTTCCACAGGGAAAAATGTTTAAAATTTCAGTAAGCATTTCCCGAGAAATCAACAACTGTGTGCAAAAGGTTTTTGGCGAAGAAGAAATTTGCTTTGTCAATTGAAAAGAACACCCATTATAGAGCAACCGGAGTTGCTTCAAGTGTTATAGTGTGTGTATGTGTGTGTGTTTCAGTTCTGGGCCTTGAACTCAGGGCCTGGATGCTGTCCCTAAGCTTCTTTTACTCAAGGCTAGTGCACAGCACCACTTCTGGCTTTTTCTGAGTAGTTCATTGAGATAAGAGTCTCAAAGACTTTTCTGCCCAGGCTAGCTTTGAACTGTGATCGTCAGATCTCAGCCTTTTGGGTAGCTAGGATTACAGGCATGAGCCACCAGCACCTGGCTAAAGTGTTATTTTTACGAAGCAAAAAATTGGCACTGATAAATGAAACAAATGCCTTAATTATAATAATTCTACCACTGTTTGTATTTAAGAGTATTAACTTCTAAGGCTTTTAAACTAGAGTCTGAATGAAAATAATCTTTGAGAGTCCACGTTGAAATATGTTTACTACATTTTTTTAACAGCATACACTTTCTCATGTTTGGGCTGGAAGGCTGCAGGATAGCTGATAGAAGGCATACATTTCATAGTAGATGCTGTGATGTCACACAAAACGAGAGAGACATTAAGTCTCTTTTATGATGAGTAGCTGAAAGGACCGCAGGCAGAGTGGCATGGTTAAGGTCTAGGATGAACAACAATCCTTAGGTTTTCAGCTGCGGAGCCAAGTGCAGAGTCCTTCCTTCAGACTCAGCTTTGGTGAAAATCAGCCCAGCTATGTCTAAGTCTGCACTGCACATTGCAGTTTTGAAACATATTTTAGATTTGGGAAGTTTTCCCTTAAGAACTGAGATTTAAACTATCTGGAAAATTTCTTTGGATTCAGATGTATTATGTAGTCTTTCACTAACCGAGGGTTAACGGAAATATGTACTTCTTGGTGCTTAACATGCAATGACAGAATAGCAATAGTAAACTTAAAGGGAATGCCAAAATTCCAGTATGTAACATGGAGAGTAACAGTATTTCTGACTTGTATGTTCATTTAACTGCCAGCATTGTTTCATAAAAAATTAAATTCTTCAGAAATTGATCAGAAAGATTTGAATCTTAACAAGGCTGCTAACTTCAATTCTATGTTTAGTACTAACATTTTGAGGCTGTTTTAAACATTGTACAACAGAATTTTTGAAGATATGTCTGGATATTTTCCAATATTTCTTAAATATTTTATACTAGTAAATAAATTTTCTGTTCACATTTATAAAAAACGTTGCACCTGCTTGACTAAAAAAAAAAATCCAACATTTCTAAGATGAATGAATAAAATTTTACCCCCTAAAATCCTTCAGAATTAATAGGTATAGCATAGGTACCTTGAAAACTAACAGCAATTTAGTTATGACTCATTTATGGCTCCAATACTATTACAACATCTAACATAATGAAGTTATAAGAAATCAGTTTTGCACCTTCATGCATTTAATTTTTGGTGCATGACCACCAATTACCATCAAGTTGAAGTTGAATTTTTGTTATTTGTATTCTTGAGAAAATTTCATAAGGTTAGATGACTTCACTATTTAATGATGGCTTTGCACAGCTTGTTATTTATTCTAGGAAAGCCATAGGAAACAATTCAGAACTGAATGTAGTTCAAGTGATTAGTGAATCAAAAGTTTTTATTTTCAAAGTTAAAGAACAAAGGATTTAAAGACCACATGGCATTCTTTTTTATTGAGTCACTGAGTGTTGGATCTCTTTCCACGGGCAATTTACAATGATTTATAGACTTGAAAATTACTTATTAGACTGACTTTTAAAAGTACACATGGAAAATAATTTGAGCAAAAATAAATATAACCAATAATAAAATAATGGGAAAGGAATTAGGAATTATAGTGATTTAGAAAAGTGAGAAAGAGAAAGGATAAAAAAGTAGGAAAAAGAAAAAGATTAGCTATTATGACATCAGTCTCTTTTCAAGAGACTTTCTTTGGTTATTTCTTTGAGAATGACATAATTCAACATACATAGCCATATAAATTATTTAAATTGTTTGGATGCCTTAGACATAAAAATGTCATCTTTTTTGTTGCTACTTAGAGCCATCTTTTCTAGGTATCCACAGAGACATGCAAAATAAACCTGGTGTTTGTTTTGTGAGAATATTCTGGAGAGGTTCACACCAATAATTATAAATTGACTTAGAAAGCAAGGCTTGGCGTTTCTGTGGTATAAGCCTCAGATGAGCATACTTCTAGATGTCAGATGGACTTGTTTACGGGGTTTCTGTGGTATAAGCCTCAGATGAGCATACTTCTAGATGTCAGATGGACTTGTTTACTCTCTCTTCCTCCTAGAGGCTACAGGACTGGCAAGAGAAAGTATAAGTTTATGAAGTAGACCAGAGGAGGGATGGGAAGAATCAGCTCAGTGATTGTGAGGAATTTTCTTTTGAAGATCAAAGGAAATGAGATTCTACTAAAGGCCAAACCAGAATTGGATAGAAGGACTTACCCTTCTGTAGAAGAAGGTGTAAAACATTGTTGTAGAGTCAGCAGAGCTCATTAAGTGAAGGATGAATTTCAAACAACAACAACTCTGCTTGCTGGGGTGTGCTGTTGCAGTCCTGTAATAATAACACTCAGGAGGCTGAGGTAGGAAGATTGTAAGTTTGAGACCAGACTGGACTATGTAATAAGAACTTGTCAAAAGGTGGTGAGGATGGGGGAGGAGGGGTAAGCTCAGTTGATAGAACATTTCTCTAGCAAGTTGTTAAGGCCTTGAATTCAGATTCTAGTACTGCCAAACCCAAACCAACCAAAACCAAATAGAAAACTCTCCTATAAAGAAACTATAATATTGACTTTTTTTTTTTTGGGGGGGGGTCCGGTTGTGGGACTTGAACTCTGGGCCTGGGCGCTGTCCTTCAGCTCTGCAGCTCAAGGCTAGCGCTCTACCACTTGAGCCACAGCGCCACTTCTGGCTTTTTTCTTTTTTTGCTTATGTGGTGCTGAGGAATCGAGCCCAGGGTCTCATACATGCAAGGCAAGCACTCTACCACTGAGCCACCATCCCAGCCCAGAAACTATAATATTGAAAATCAAGGATTAAAAACCCAAACAATGGGCTGGGAAGGTGGCTCGGTGGTAGAGCACTTGCCTTGCATGCACAAGGTTTGATTCCTCAACAACACATAAGCAGGAAAAAAAAAAACGCCGGAAGTGGCGCTGTGGCTCAAGTGGTGGAGTGCTAGCCTTGAGCTGAAGAGCTGAGGAACAGTGCCCAGGCCCAGAGTTCAGGCCCACTACAGGACCCCCCCCCAAAAAAAGCCAAAAAAAACCCCTCAAAACAAACAAAAAAACCAAACAATAACAACAACAAAGACAAAAATCCAAATGCTTTCAAAGAGAGCAAAACAGATAATCAATTCAGGAGTAGGAAACTCTGTGAGAAGATATTAGCATGAGTGAGTGAAGTTGAACAGAATAAACATTCAAGCTCTTAGGGAAAATAAATTGGGAACCAGCATTCTGTGTCAGCCATTGGTAGTTAAGTTGTGAAAGCAGAATGCGGACTGTCAGAGGTATGAGGACTTAGAGAATCAGAGACACAACATCTGTATAATGGGAATCTTCCAAAGCCCATAGAATACCTGGCTCAATCGTGTTCTTTTAAGGAAAGCATCATACCATGGCTCATTATCAGGAAATTCCAGACAATCAGAGCACAAAAGAGCCTAAAATATTTCAGAAACAAAAAACAGTTGTTCACCTGTACAGGATTAGTAATTACAAAGATATCAGACTGTTAACCTAAATTTAGCAATATTTCATGCTAGAAGACAACAGAGCATAATGCCTTTGAAACTCAAAGAAAACATTTCCCAATCTCTAGTTCTGCATCCAGTAAAACTATGACTCGTATGTGAGGAAAGGATAAGATACTTTCAGATATGTAAGATACAAAAATTTCCTCTCTATGCACCTTTTCTGAAAGGGAAAAGAAAGGGGTATGCAATCTAAACATTACTGTAAACCAAGAAAGATCATTCAAGAAATAGGAAACAGCTAGGCATTGGTGGCTCATACTTGTAATCCTAGCTACTCAGGAGGCTGAGATCTGAGGATCGCAGTTCAAAGCCTGCTTAGGCAGAAAAGCCTATGAGACTCTTATCTCCAATAAACCCCTACAAAACTGGAAGTGCACTGTGGCTCAAGTGGTAGAGCTCTCTCCTTGGGCTGCCCAGGCCCAAAGTTCAAGCCCCATGACCGATGGGGGAAAAAATAGAAATAGGAAACATACTCAGAAAAGAGATAAATGGCACCGAAGAAGCACAATGGAGCCTGACGTCCTGAAGCAGGCCTGGGGACCAGCCAGATTACCTGGGATTCAGAGGAGGGTTGGCACAAAATCAGGTCATCAATAGAATGGCTGACATATTTCAATGTCAGTCACATGTCTGGATATGAGTGACAGGCACATGGAAATTACACTCTCTGAGGTATGAATCACAGTCACAGAATTATAACAACATAAACGCTGACTACTCATTTAGCTAAAAGTTGACAAATACACTGGAAGACAACAGGAGAGAAGCTCATGTGTGGGAGAAATGTGTGTGTGTGTGTGTGTGTGTGTGTGTGTGTGTGTGTGTGTGTGTGTGTGTGTGTGTGTGTGTGTGTGTGTGTGTGTGTGTGTGTGTGTGTGTGTGTGTGTGTGTGTGTGTGTGTGTGTGTGTGTGTGTTGGCAGGGATAGTTGTAGTAGAGGCCCTGTGTTCAAATCTTATTACTGCAAAAAACTTAAAAACAAAACTACCTTGTGAAAGAGCTAAAGGAGTTGAGAAGGATGCCTTTAGGGAGCGCTGAAAATTAATGCAAGGTAAAAATGTTCTTCATCTTAAGCCAGGTAGAATAATTCTAGTTTTTAAAAGGATCATGAATGTGTATTATTTTCATAGGAATGGAAATAAAAGTTTCAGTAAGAAATTGCAAATTAAAGTATGATCAAAATTTTATGCAAAAAATCCATGCAAACTAAAATGTGGCCCAAGTGGTAGTCTACTAGCCTTGAGCAAAATAGCCAAGAGAGCGCATCAGACCCTGAGCTCAAGCCCTAAGTACTGATATACAACACAATACAACAAACCAAACCAAACCACAACAACAATAACAAGAGTCTTAAAGCACACTGGCTGGAAGCACATTTGCTTTTATGCGTAACATATACTAGGACTCTGTCCCCTAGGATTAAGAAGTGTTGAGCACATGTATAATCTACATCCTTTTCAAAATTCCAATTTTATATTCCTCCTCTCCAATTACTCACCAGAGAATTCCTGCAAATAACTGCTGATCAAAGTGACTACAGTTATTTTTCCCATGTGGTAGTGGAAGAAAGGCTTGGAGTTTAGAGAAACATGAATGCACTTGATATTATTTATTGCCAACTGGTGACTCACATATGAGAGGAAAAACACTTGGAATAATGAAAGCATACACTTATGAAGAACATACCTCAATCACAGGTACATTAGTAGGGGTTTAGTACATTTTACCATCTGTGCAACTACAGATTTGTATCAGTGTTGGCTGAGGTCTCTCACCTGATCATATTGTTACCTGACCAACATATATGAATGGAATAAAGGGAAAGAGAATTCTTCCTGAACAATGAAAAGTTTTTATTGTGAAATATCAGCAATTAAATAAAAGTTCTGTCACTCACCAATGTGATTCTGCACAAGTCAAATAAACTGAAATTTAGTTTCCTAATCTATAATATGCAATTATTATGTATGAGTGGTTTGCAAGAATTAGATGTGACATAATCCATTCAAGGCAAAACAGTATGCACATTGATAAAGCCTAAGGACAGATGTGAGCTCTCAAGGAGAGGAAAAATAATAATTAGGAAGGAAAAGCTAATAGTTACTTATGTCTCTTGTTAAAAAAAAAAAACAGAAAAGCACTGGAATATCACTAAGGAAAATGTAATATTAAATTGTTTTGGGGTGGAGGTGGGTGCAGCATAATTTGGTAAAAATAAAAGCACTGGTGTGCCAAGTACCAACTTACTGGCTTTTGGCTCCAAGCATGATTCTTTGCCTGACTTTTTGATAACTGGACACTGGGTTGGACTCTGTAACATCTCTCTATAATTACTGCCTATGCCTGCTAACTAAAAGGTGTGTGTGTGTGTGTGTGTGTGTGTGTGTGTGTGTGTGTGTGTGTACACCAGCACTTGTTACTGGAGCTTGAACTGTGTCTGTGTGCTATAGCTGTGTGTGTTTGTGTGTGTGTGGTGTGTGTGTGTGTACACCAGCACTTGTTACTGGAGCTTGAACTCAGTGTCTGTGTGCTATAGCTTTTTCTGGTTAAAGGTTTTGCTCTGCCCGATCCACAGCTCTACTTCTAGCATTTTGCTGGTTAATTGGAAGTAAGAATCACCTGGATTTTCCTGCCTGGGCTGTTTTTGAACAATGATCCTCTGATCTCCAACTCCTTAGTAGCTAGGTTTACAAGCATGCACAATGGACCTGGGTCCTCCAGAAGAGGGGTTACATAGATAGTCTGTAGCTTGTATGCTTTGTATTCCACATGAGTACCACTTACACCCTATAGACAGTTTCTTCATCACTAGCAGGCGGTCCCCTGGGTAGATCTTCTTGGAAAAGGCTTGAACTTTAGCTTTGGATGAAAGGGGGGCTCTTTTGCTATCTAGGGTTCATTCATTGTCCTCTCTTTAGCAAAAGTAACAGCCCAATGTGGGAATAAAAGACCTATGTGGGAATAATTAAGCAAGGACACCAAATAGGTTTTAACTTTAGGGGAACGGTGAATTGGAAACAAGTCCACTCTTCTCCCAAAGAAACTCTAGGAGCACTGTATTGGGCTAAAGAGGTAGTTGCTAGTCAGCCAATTTATGGATTTGCAGCCCAAATTCTCATCCTCAATTTATCTCAGAACCCCAACTTGTTAATTTAGTTTAAAAGTGCTTTGGGACTTTGAGGTATAACACAATGGGAGAGTGTATACTTAATATGAACAGAGCTCTGAGTTCCAACCAGCATTACCCTCCCACAAAGAAAAAGAAAAACAAAAGTGGTTCTGAATTGAACCTGGAAACTTCCAAAACCGAAAAAAGACAAAAAAAAAAAAAAAAGTGAAATCCTTGGTGTGATATTACCTGTAATCCCAGCACTCAGGACACTGAGGCAGGTGAATTGGTTGTCTGAGGCCAACCTAATGTAATATGGTGAGACCCTTCTAAAAACCTGTCAACCAGCCAACCACCCCAAACACACACGAAAAAGTTCTGATTCAAGGAACATCTGGCCAGAAGAAACTCCAACAAAATCTAAAGGATGAAACAAGAGCAAATGGTAGCAAACTACAGCTTGTAGTGTGCTTTTGTAGATTTATGCAGCCATATGCACTCATTATCTGATTAATTCCAAGTAAACAAACTGTAGGACCCCTTAAATCCTAAAATATTTACTATTTGGTCTTCATACTTTTCTAATTTCCACTTGGGGAATTACATCATTAACATTCATTAATTATTGATTAGATTGGATTTAAGTATGTCTTTTCTTGCTTTTCCCTGTTGTGTTTTGGCATCTTTTAGTTTCTGGATTGTTTACACACTTTATTGCATGTCTATTATGTATGTACATCTAATGGTTGCTCTAGAGGTTATAATATTCACCGCAAACTTTCCATGGCTTGAGAGTTAATTCTTGTCATACCAAAGTTTAACAGCCAGAAACTGTGAACAATTCTGTGACATTGAACATATTAACAATGGACAGTCTGCATGCAACACAATACTGACTCACAACCTCTGCAGCAACAACCAATCCTAGAATGACAACTTTTGTAGCCATCCATTCAAAATGGCTAGCATTAGTTCAGTGACTGTCAGCATCAGTATTTCACCACTACATCCAATTCATGTCCAATGCCTAAAAAATATATCTCCAAGATAAACAGAATGCCAGATGTTCGTTGGGCTTAACTTCCTTGGGCTTAACAACTGAGCTTAACTGTCTGAGCTTTTCTGGCATTGTGAAGCTGTTCCACTATAAACAAAGTCTATCAGACAAAAGCAATCACCTTTGACTGCTTTGCAGCTAAGTCTGAACAGTTATCCTTACTTTGGATGGTTTTATTTTCATAATCCAAATGTTCACCAATAGCATAATGTCATGTAACTATATTGGATTATGGATTTGAAAGGAAAATGAATAAGCTATAAAACCTACAAATTGGATACTGTAAACATATTAAGATAGAAAAAACAACATTTCATCTAATTTCTTTAAAGGTACAAACTTGAAAACATTAAAACAAGACTTTGTTTGAAGACTGAATTAGAATTGGGACATTCCTTCAATCTGTGGCCAGGCTATATACAACTGGGTCTTAGGCTCTGTTTTCTGATAATTACTACACTGAACCTAAAGATCAGTTAGGGTTGCAAGTCTTAAGACCTCTCATTCCTGGGCAAGTGCATGACTTTCCAGGTTCCCTGGTGCACACAAATCCTAATGAACCCTACATATCCCCTCTCTGGCCTTCCATTATCAGATTTTTTGACCTATATGCAGCTTACCCTTGGCCCCATTTGGCTGCAATTGTATCTTTAAATGATTGTGACAAATACTGCCTGTGAGGTTGATCCAAACTAGAGGATGAAACAAAAGTGAATCTCTGAGTTGGATCTCAAGGAAACATCAGGTCAAAATGCACACTATTTTTGTGAAGACAAGATCTGAATTGTACTCTTTCTTTGGCACCACCAAGCTGTACCAGGAATGCAGGTTGTTTTAACAACTGCCAAGCTGAGAGTGTGGAAATATCAAAATGGCTCAAAATTTATGACATCTTCATTAAGCACCTTCTAAGTTATTTTTTTTTAAATCAGATATTAGAGTTCCAAAAAAGTCACCTTAATGGTGGTTCCAGTGAATGAACAGATCCCTCATGCTGCCAGTTTTAGTATCATCAGTCTGGGTAACATTTTGAAATAATTAAAATTTCAAAACAGATTAAGTTAGTGGTTGTCAGGGGCAGAAAGAAGGATGGAGGGAAGTGAGGCTTATAAATGAGCAACTTATATTATTGGGCCAGGCTAAAATAATTTTATTGTGAGAACATTGTATGCAATCTAAGTGCATATTTTGAGCTCTTAGGAATAACTTTCTAAAGCTTTGTGAAGAATGTAACAATAAAATCTAATATGAATTATGAAAAAAAATAAATAAGCAACTTGATAGATTCTCCTGCTATCAAGGATGTTCAGGATCTTGCTTTTGGAGGTAGAAAAACAATGATAATCAAGTAATCAGAATTGGATGCAGAGTACAAAACTAAAGACTATATCAATCACTATTTCCTGGAGGTGATATGTATTACTATTAGAAAATACTAATACTGTGGAAAACTGTACCAAGTATAGATCTTTTTAGTTATTAGCTGAATATGTACTTAGAATTATCTTAAGAAGAATAATCCTGGAAGTGGCTCTGTGGCTCAAGTGGTAGAGTGCTCGCCTTGAGCTGAAGAGCTGAGGGACAGCACCCAGGCCCAGAGTTCAAGCCCCACGACCGACAAAAAAAAAAAAGAAAAAAAAGAAAGAATAATCTTTACTTAGTTTTGCTGATCCAGGACTTGTTCGCTGTCCCAGAGCCTTTCTGTTCAAGACTAGTGCACTATCACTAGTGTTCTACTTTCAGCTTTCTGGTGGTTAACTGGAGATGAGAGTCTCATGGATTTTCCTGCCTGGGCTGATTTTGAACTATGATCCTCTTATCTCAGCCTCCAGAGTAGCTAGAATATATAGGCTTGAGCCACCAGCACCCAACAAAAAATAATCTAATTTTTAAAAATAGGTGAGAAATGACATTTTAGGAATACACTAGTCAATTTTCTGTCACTATGTCCAGCACCTAAGGCCTAAATGGTAACTAATTCTGTTAGTCTCTGGCTAAATCTTCTAAAGAATAAATTAATCAAAACGGTGCCATATTTGTTAGTACTTACATATGTTAAGAACATCACAGTTGATACAAACTAAAGCAGTTACAGAATAAACCCCATACTGATATATTAAATCGAAGTATCAGATAACCAAATATCAAGTTTCAAGAAGCTTTATTTTTGTTCAAGTTGTAAAATTTAAAAGCCATTCTTGCTAATAGTATAAATTTTGTCCTACAGGCAATAATGTTTGTTTTTTTTTCTTTATAGGAAACCACTGAGACATTTTGTTAAAATAGATTACATTTATCATTTTAGTAACATGTCTTAATAATTAAGAAGCCTATTAAGGTTATAAATCAATTCATTATCTGAGGGCTATCCTTATTATCAAAGGGCTATCCTAATTCAATTATTTAGAAAATGCATTTTTATGTGCAATTTTATAAGGCTGAAGTTATCCCATGGACACTGAAAACAAACAGAAATATACTTTCTCATAGAACACTATTTTAGTTGTCAATTAGGCTTTATTTTTATATACATAAAATATACTTACATTTTTGTCAAAATAAAGATTTTTGAAGAATACAATGATGGCATATAAGTTCACAAAAATCCTCATTCACTTAAGGTTACAGGAAAAAAAATTAATGCTCTATACAAAATTTTAAGATAAAATAATGGCCACCAAGTTTCCAAAAAAATGTAGGGACAGTATTTAATATCTTTTCCAAGTTCTGACAAATGTAATCAGTCTTCATTGTCATGTCTGATTAAATCAGTTTTAGTTTCTTCATAGTTCTCCATCTGTCTTTTAACATGACACTTGTTCTGTTTTTGAATTTGTAATGTAATAATATTTTTGTCCAGTGTCCTTCTCCAAATTTCCTCACACCAGACTTCAACTTACTGTCTTCTTCCCAAAGCCATGCCTTTTGGTAAAAAGTGGAACAGTTACTTACAGAAGCAATTCTTTAAAAAGAATGCATCTATCTACTATAAATGCAGCTATTTTTAATTAAAACTGCTTAATATCTTTCTCAAAGGTGAAAAAAATTTCATCTTATTTTAAGAACTTCATATGACTATTTCATATAACATATTAAGGTAGTTATTTCTGTTCAAAAACACAAAAATAATATTAATGTATGCTAATAAAATACATTATGTTTAAGTGGAAAGAAATATAATATTGTACATGAAAAAGTACTGATATTTACATTGCAGCAGGTGACCAACTAATACTGCTTCTCTTGGCATACTAAAGGACAAATATGACTACTCTAGATGGTTATTTACTGTGATCAGCCTATGAGAAATGCCCCAGGAAGACATTATTACACTTAGAAAGAATCTAGTTTGTTAAGTGTCTGTGGCTCATGCTACAATTCTAGCTCTCAGGAGACTAAGATTTGAGGAGTACAATTCAAAACCAAGCCAGACAGACAAGACTCTTTTCCCCAATTAAGCAATAAAAACCTGGAAGAAGTGTGGCTCAAGTGGAAAAGTGCTTCTTGAGCAAAAATGTTAAGCAAAACATGAGGCTCTGAGTTCAAGTTCCAGTATTGGCACACAAACAAAACAAAACAAGACCTCATGCTCATTTGGATGGCTACTATAAAAACATCCCTCTCCCCTGATTCAGAAAAAAAAATAGAAAAATAGGGATTCCAAGAATTACGTGTACAGTAATGTTCATAGTAACATTATTCACAATACAAAAATGTGGAATCACCCCACAGTATAACCCCTGTTTTCACTATATTTGATGTCGGTATAATTTACGGAGGAGGGGCTGGGAAGGTGGCTCAGTGGTAGAGTGCTTGCCTTGCATGCATGATGCCCTGGGTTCGATTCCTCAGCACCACATAAGCAGAAAAAACCGGAAGTGGAGCTGTGGCTCAAGTGGTAAGCATGAGGCTTGAGCCCAGGCCCAGAGTTCAGGCCCCACAACTGACAAAAAAAAAAAAAAAAAAAAAAAAAATTTGTGGAGGAGAAGGGGAAAAACAAGTCATTTAAGATACAGATGGACCCGTTGCAACAACGAGAAGTACAAGTTGTCATGTCGAAAACGAACTTTACAACTTTGGTGGTGGGGGGGAGGATTGGATGGTGGGGGGGGAGGCTAGGAAGGGATGTGAAGGGTAAACAAAGGAGGAGGCTGCAATGCTTGATAAGAAATGTACTCATTATCTTGCCCATGTAATTGTAACCCCTCTGTGGAATCAACTCATGTCCATCAGTGAGTGAATAAATCAAATACATGTGGTATGTAGATATAAAAAATACTATTCATATCTATGTTTGTGTGTGTGAGAGTGAGAATCCTGGGGCCTGAACTCAGGGCCTGGCCACTGAGCCACAGCATTACTTCGAGCTTTTCTGATGTCCAATAAAATGTTCATGGACTTTCCTGTCTGGGCTGGCTTTGAACTGTGATTCTTACATCTCAGTCTCCCAAGTAGCTAGGATTACAGGAGTGAGCTACCATTGCCAAGAAACTATTCATTCTCTGTCTGTCTGTCTGTCTGTCTCTCTCTGTGTAGGTGTGTGCATGCTGGTTCTGGGCTTGAACTCAGGGACTTGGGTGCTGTTCCTGAGTTTTTTTGCTCAAGGCTAGTATTCTATCACTTGAGTCATAGCTCCACTTCTGACTTTTTGGTGGTTAATTGGACATAAGACTCTCATTGAATTTCTTGCTTGGGCTAGTTTTAAACTATGATCCTCGTATCTCAGCTTCTCAAGTAGCTAGGATTACAGGGATGAGCCACTAGTGCCAGCTTAACTACTCAGTCTTCAAAAGGAAATTCTGGCAAATCCTACAACAGGGATGAATCTTGAGGGCCCTAGGCTAATTTAAACAGTTGATAGGAAAAGGACAAAT
>NW_027204394.1:0-30050 GCF_024711535.1 Dipodomys merriami
TCAATAGTTATTCCAAACTTCTTCATTGTAAAGACTGTCACTTCTAATTGCATGTCTCCATCATACAGGCGATACATTCTATTCCTTTACTTATGCAGTAAAGAGGGAAAAACCACAGCCCTATCATTTTCTACCTTTATATAATAGTGTTGTTGTTTTGTAATTATCTTAGGAAGAACAAAGACCCGTTTAGCAAAATACAACTTAGGAGGCTCCATGACTGGTTCTTTAGGCACAGAGTGACTTCCTCACTGATACCTGATCATCACTGACACTTGATCATCCAGAGGAACTGCATCTCAGCTTGCAGACTGCTGCCTCAGATCAGCCTAGGTGAAGGGCAGACCTTGGAATGTCAACTAGCCCTAGAGTACTCTAAGTAACATCTTTTCACAACCAACACTACAGCAATGCCACCCAAGATGAAGGATTATGTTTTATCATTAAAGAAATACATATGCATTCACCCAAATACACAGATATAATAGCTTTAACTCACTGTCTGATTAGAGTTGTTTTCTGGAGGGAAATACACTTAAGTATGCTAAACAAATGTTAAGGCGATCATACTTATTAACTGTGGGGGTTGGGCTTAGGATAATACACTCTTCTGATTGGAATTTAAATTCAGGAAGCCTTTTCAAAGGCCTTAGTGGACTGATTGTCACAATTCTCTTCTACAAAGTGATTTTTTTCATTCTCTGGAACCAATGTACTATCCTAATTCTGGTCCAAAGTGGTCATTTGATATTATTGACTGCTCAGAGACAATAACAGACCTCAAAACAGTTATCTTGATTTAAAAAAAAAACAAAAAAACAAAAAAACAAAGAAACTTTCCCCCAAACTGTCATTCTATAGCAACACTAATTATCTAGTAGAACCTCTATTAGTTCAAGGCTGGTTTCCTCTACTGCAAAAAACTGGGAAGGTGGGAACCATGGATAATTACATGGGCCTGAAGAAGAATGCTATCAAACAAGGAACAACAGGTAACGTTAAACTCTGCATTTATTCTGCATTTACTCAGTCATGGAAAGAACTTCTTGATATCTTTGCCCAGAGTTTTTTTGCTGGTATAATTCAAATAAGATACACAGGAGTACAATAGCATCTAAGAAAAAGAGACGACTGGGTTGGAGGAATCACCACAGGATTTTCTACATAGCATGATGAAATTAACATCAAATGCAAGTTTGTCAACCCTAAAATGGGCACTGTCTCATCATAAGTTAGTGATAAAAAGAGCCAGAGCCAGGATAGGATGAAATGAATTGCCTGAAATGAAACTGCCACAGCTCATTTTTAGTTGTAAAACATGTTGCTTGATAGGATCCTGAAGAAGGAGCTTGAACACAGATGGTGAAAAGCCTGTCATTTGTAGCATAGTAACAAAGCAGCAAAAATGCACTGTGAAGTTTTGTCTGTAAAAATACCTTATGTTCAAACTCTCTCTCTCTCTCTCTCTCTCTCTCTCTCTCTCTTTCTCTGAAATAGTCAATTCCTAGGCAAAGGGCAGATTTTTTTTTTCCATCTAGAGCCAGCCAATATGTATTAATGCTAGTGGACAGGACAAAATGAGTTTTCTGCTCATGCTCCATTTATGATTGCAGAGTCTAAGCCAATCATCCCAGTCTTCTGACAGATGTTTTCAAAAGCTGAAAATGATCATCTGAAATATGACTTTCCCAGATCAATAGCGATTCTCATAAGAGCTTCACCTATCAGTGTTTATACAAAATGATATAAATTACAAACACTAACTTTGTTAGTTTTAAACTAGATTCTACATGTGATATTCTATCAGCTGGTTTCCTCACATCAACACCAGATTTTCACTTTTGAACCACTACTGTCTGGCAACCAAGGGAGTTTAAAGACATCTAACATCACAGCAGGATGCCTCCCCCTATTATCCTATTTCCTATGCAGGAAAATGGGGTTAAATTCTAAGTCACTGGCATCAAAATATTCATGACTACCAAATATTCATGTTGGATCACACTGTAATCAATCTGGATATATAGAATTCTAAGGTTTGTTATAAAATAAAGCATAAACAGTACAAAGAACTGGAAGAGATTCGTGAACAAGAAAGCTTTTCCATTTAGTGGAATTTTCCACCTGGGTCTTTTGATATTCCATTAGCTTTATTCAAGGATAAAGTCCCCTAAACAAGCAATCACACTGAATAAAGCACACAGTATAATATGCACAGATTAAGACTCTTTACGGATTATTAAAATGTAGCCAGGGCACAGGATGAAAGTAGTACTTAAAGCTGGGTACATGCAGTTCTCTGGTGATCCAGTGATTTCCAACACCCCTCAGGCACAAGGGATGCTCCAGTCCTTTCCTCCCATTTTACAATGATATAAATTTTTTTTTAAATCAGTATTTTCATTGCCTACAAATAATAAAAAAGAAGCTTCTTTTTTACTTATAGTACCATGAGATTAGATTTTTGCAGCTGCCTATAATACAAATGTACTTGAGTTTTTCCTCTTAGCAGAAAATGACTTTCAAGTAACCAATCAGCTGAATTCATTAATCCTTACAATGCACGCCATCTATATGATGCTATTTTAGACAGACTAATTCACTCATAAGGGAGAACAAAGGATCAACTTGCCCATCTCAAAAAGTTCAGTAGCCACACATTAATCAGATACATTGTTTAGGTATGACTGTGTAAGTATGCAAAATGCTTCGCTTAATTCACCAAAAAGAAAGGTAGGAATATTTTAATAAACTGTACCTGAGTTTCTCTTCACACAAGCGAGAGAGAAACATCCCCAAAGCAAGGCCCATGTGGATTTGCACGGCTTGAGATTCATCAGCACTCGGTTTCCCAGGTAACCTGGCAGTCAGCATGTTCAGGATTTCCTCAACCTTCTCTTTGCAAGAGATAATGAAAACTGGCACAAGGAGAGACAAAGCCGTGGCAGCGGCAGAACGGGCAATGGCACTAGCTGTGTTTTCACCAGAATACGATTTCTAGGACATGCCAAAGGAAGAAAACCGGGTTAGCCTTTTGTTTAAAGCATAAAGGAGGCATACCTCCCACAAAAGCACTACATAGAAATACAAGGTTTTTTTCACATTTGTCTCCACTAAATGTGTTGGCTCCAGTTTGTTTTTACTCAATGAAACAATTTGCTAATCAAGTCACTTAACTAATTATGTCTCTTTAAATCTGAAAAAGAAAATGACAAGTTCCTTATGCCTAGAGGTCATGAATTCTTTTAATATACTGAAAGAATTTCAGTGTTTTTAAAAGCCCACATGTACACATATTGAAAAATGAACAGTGAAGGTATCTGAACTTGGACAAACATCCAAGCCATGTTATAGATGCCCAGAAAGTAAGAATGTTCAAGAAAAGACAGAAAAAAAATAGAAGGGAAAAAAAGTATAGTTTAGTGTAGAGAACTGTGTGTTAAGTTTAGCTCAAAGATCTACTGGCACATCTCCCAAAAATTTTGGTGGGAATACTTCCAAGTAGATGGATTATTTCCTACAGGGGGTTAATTCCTTTTAATTAAAAAGGAAGTTGAAATCCTAAAAGCCTCTGGTTACAAAGCAATAACTAGCTATTCAAAATGAAATGGAGAGCTCTATATGCTCCATCCGATATGTAATTATGGGTAAAGAAATGAGTAACAACCCTAATAAAATGACAGGATGGCTAAATTTGAAAAGCTTCTACAAGAATTTCATGTCAGCTCGACCAGACATTCTACACATTTATCTATGTGTCTCAAGTGGAAGAGAAAGCCCGTCTATCACTCCTCACTATTACTCATTTCAAAATTTCAGACATGCCATAAAGACAGAGTTGTCTGTGACAATCAAAGCAACTAAAATGTGTTTTTAATTCTCTGCTGACTCCTTTTCTAAGCTCGCTTAAAGGATAAAAATCAGACATGCACTAAGTTACATTCTTAAGTTAATATAGCACTTTCAAATGGCAATGTTACTGAAAATGACTCAGCTGCTACAGCACAGGAAATAAAGGAAGTGACTTTTGAAGCAGAGCTTTGAAAAGCACAATCACATAAAAATCACAAAGGTAAGAGGCAACACAAGCTAGCTAGTAAAGAGGTTTCCTTATTGGTTCATAAGAACTAAGCCAGATTGTTAGGAATCTCACACAATGTCCTGTTCCAGTGAAAGTCTGAGTCAGATAGTTACTGCAAAAGACTCCATAAAGTTCTAAACAAGTTGAGCAAATCAGCATGAAGAAATTATTTCTTTGAGTAAAATCTACTTTTCAGTTCAATTCCATATTATCTGAGAAGTCATTTTTTTATCTTGAACTATAAATAAAAATATAATACCAGATCCAAAGTCCCAGATGAATACATACCAGGTCCTCCCATGGGCAAGAGGTCAGAGGCACACACGATGTACAGAGAGGACTATAGGCGTTGGATTTCAGTCTAAATTTGTGATCTTAGCAACAGTTCAGGATCTGGGCAATATTTTTATTCAAATCAACTCTAATCCTCGGCCACTCAGCTGACTGTCTCATGATTACTATAATTCCTTCAGCAATGATACCAATAAGGTAGAACCAAAGTAATTCTACGCAGATGCAGAAAGAAAGCATACCCTAACTCTAATAGATGGAAAATTAAACAAAGGAGTATGTTTTCATGGTGCTCCAAGTATCAGAATATAGCATCAGGATGGAAAATCATTGTGGGTAGCAGGTCCGTTTTTTTTTTTTTGGTATGGCCAATGACAACATTGTTTTGTATTCACAGAGTATTTCACTATTTTAAAACAGTTCTTTTTAACATAGTTGAAATAAACTGGTCCTCACAATCTTTCAGAAAGTCAGCAAATCAGTATTTATTACTTTCATTTGATTAGTACAGAAAACAAAAATAAAGGTTGCGAAGTCAACATCTACAAAACAAGTAAAGAAAAAAATCTGGAGCTGTGATTATTACATATAAATAAGGACAAAAAGATCCAAAGAAATCCCAAAATAAAACATAACTAAAAACTCTGAATCTCTCACAATTCAGACAATATATGTCCTACTGTAACAGTAGTTCTTGGCTCTGACTACACATCAGAGAAGCCTAGAGAGCTTTCAAAATGCTGGTGATGGCATATCTCAGAGCAGTTAAATTGGAGATGGACCTACAAATCAGTTTTTTTCTATACCTACATTGTCTAGTCACCATTCACACACATGCACACATACACTGAAATTTCCCAGTAACAACCAAAGTTGAGAATCATACTATATTACCACATTATGGATGATACATGACAGTAGTTGATGTCGAAGAATCAACTCTTGGCTTTTCTTATTATTATTATTATTTTTATTTCTCACACTTACATGATAAAAGCAGGAGAAAAGTTGTCCTTTGGGTTGGTAATGGCTATCCACAATGACCAGGAGAGTATCAAGGACCATGGAAATCCATTCCCTCATTGGAAGAAAATTAGGTTGAAACTACAGATGAAGAATAATGTGAAATGATAATGGGGCGGAGGAGAGAAACACATCTAAGCATTCTGGCATCCAAGGTATAATCCCCTTCTGTATAAAATAATGCAATGTTATTACTCATAAGTAAACTTCACCTGCTTGGACTACATGAGGTGAACAGATGTTTGACAAATAGATATCTTTACCTATGTCCCAATATGATTTATCTTTAATACAAAATACAGCAGAAGTGGGAAAATAGAATCTACAAAACAACACACCTACAGCCCTTCAAAACTCCCCTCTGTTCAATGATTCATGGTAAAATAATGTGGTAGGGGAAAAAAACTGATGTAAAACTTCTCAATTTGATTAGTTATCATTTCACAAAGAAGGCAATCAACTTACAATGTTTTTTTTTTTTTTTTTTTTTTTTTTTTTTGGGTCCGGTCATGGGCCCTGAACTCTGGGCCTGGGCACTGTCCCTCAGCTCTTCAGCTCAAGGCTAGCACTCTACCACTTGAGCCACAGCGCCACTTCCGGCTTTTTTCTTTTTGCTTATGTAGTGCTGAGGAATTGAACCCAGGGCCTTGAGCATGCAAGACGAGTGCTCTACCACTGAGCCACCTTCCCAGCCCAACTTACAATGGTTTTATGAACACTTTTAGCATTTCTTCTTAATATTACCAGATAGGTGTCATGATGACCTTCACTTGAGAAATTGTAAGAAAACTCCATTCACTTAAAAGAAATCCTTGGTTGTGAAAAATCATTCATGACCACCGATATCATGAGCATTTATTAATTCACATGGAAATATTAGGTGATACCAACTACGAAGGTCAATCCAGTGGTGGGTATCTCCTTGGGAAAAATTTCTTGAATCAAATAAGGCCTTCATCTTAATATTTAATTATTAGTCATATATAGACTTGAGTGAAGTTTGAAAAGTTCAACTTCAATCAAATAATGAAAACTTAAATAAAGATGTCATCAAAGTAAAGTCATCAAAAATAAAAGCAAAGCCCATCTCTGTGCTGCATGGCTTCCTGAAAGTGGGGATGGGCAAAGAGCAAGAGAGCCCAGACTTCAAACTCCGAGCTAGACCCCCTCCCCTCAGCTCTGTTATTCTAGGACAAATTAACTGTACAACTGCTAGTTCAGCATAATTAACACCAAAGAAATAAGAGCACTGAAAAATAAAAAGGGCCTTAACTTTTTAAGTTGTAGTTCTATTTATTATGTGGTTTCTACTAAAATATTCTATAAAGGAAATACTTCCTCTGTAAAAAAATTTTCACCTTTCTCATTATTAAAATAATATTCTGGGTTCCAAAGTAAGCATTCACATGTGAAGTAATTATACTTTTACCATTCTTATAATATCCCTACGCGTCTTCCCCTTCTCTATATGTAAAGTACATTTATAGCTCTTGCCACACATTTGTCTATTGTTTTCTAGTAATATGGTCCTCTGGAAAATTCTCTCTACTAAACTATTTAGCAACTTTTTACATGTACAATGAAGCAACCTATCCTGTCTTACCTCAGGGTGGTCACAAAACACTGGGTGTCTAAATTACAAGAAACTGGTGCAAGGATAATAAGTGACAAGAGTTAATCTACCCCAGTGAGGATGGTCTGCTGAGTATTTTCTTAATACCTACAGTCTGGACTTCTTAAAATTGAGTTCGTGTTACCCCCCAAACCCAGCTTTGTCTTCAACTCCATAGGCTTCCAGATCCTTTTTTTTTTATTAAAAAAAAATGAGTCAGAGTTGATTTCTTTGCAACCAGAAGATACTATGAAAAGAGAATACAAATGGCCTATTTGTACAGACAGGCTGAATAACACTGAATAAAGTCTCACTTCCACAGCAAAAAAACAATGAAGTGACTCAGATGCTAACAATGGTTACTATTATTGAGAGCTTCGTATTTACCAGCTGTTGTGCCTTACATGTAGTAATTCATTTTAAAGATTAAATGAATTACTACATGTAAAGCACAGCGGCTAGTTAGGATTTTACAGATGGGAAAACAGGCTCTGAAAGGGATTACTAGAAAGAGGCCACAGAGCTAATAAGTTGAAGTAATAAGAACTAAATGAAGGACTCTCCTATTCCAAAGCCTATGGTTTTAACCACTTGGCTATATTGTCTCCAGCTAATGATAGCTACCAGATAATGGAGATTAAAACAAGAACAAATCCATGCCTTTTTATTTTGACAGATATGAATTATCTGAGAAAGTACATTGGAAATGAACATTGGCCAGCTTTCCACATGTTTAATTAAGAAATAAATGCCTTGCAAAAATGAATAGGCACTTTATCATTGACATATACAATTAAAATGCAAAGTACATTTTTTTCAATTTGTAAACCCTGCTTATTTATCATTTTTTGACAGCATTGTTCACTTTCAGTAAGCCTTGTTAACCTCCTAAGATTAGTTACCACTGATGTAATCACAAAAAGACAACCCCTGTTGCATAAAATTGGCACCTTCAAATGGAAATGACCACTTAACTGTGATAGAGAAAGCAAAACAGAAAAGCAGCAAACAAAAGTCAGGGAGATGGTGGGGCTCACAGTGTAGAGGCTCATCAAGTAGCATAACTTAGTGCTGCAATCACTGCATTGAATCTTGTATGCAAATCTTCAGGCAGGCCCCTTAAAGCCAGGCTTAAAAGAGATATAATCAAAGCCCACCTGCCTTAAAATACCCTAACTCACCTCCAGGAATCCATCAGAATCTGAGGAGAGGCTGGTTTCATGTTTGGATGCAACAACAGCAAGGCTGCTTAAAGCCAGCAGGGCATTGCCTTTGACTACAGGACTCTCTCTGTTTTAAAAGAAAAGATTCCAAGAAAGGACTTAGAAACATTAGTCAAGAAGGGAAAAGGTCATGGGAGCGCAAATGAGATTAAAAAATTCAAAAAAGCACATATTTCTGCACTTTCCTTCATTTATATTCCTCATAAATACAGATCTGTTTGCTCCCTCATGTCAATTTCTCTCCTGACACTAGTGACAATTTGTGTGTGCGTGCGTGTGTGTGTGTGTGTGTGTGTGTGTGTGTGCGCGCGCGCGTGCTACAGGATTTGAATGCAGGGGCTGAGCACTGTCCCTTAGCTTTTTCACTTAAGGCGGGAGCTCTACAAGTTGGGTCACATCTCCACTTATGGCTTGAGTTTATGTCTTACAAATCTCATAGATTTTGCTGTTCCGGCTAGCTTTATATCTGGATTCTTAGATCTCAACTTCCAGAGTAGCTAGGATTACAGTCATGAGTCCTAGTGCCCACCTAAAACTAAATATTTTTTATCTAACACAGGTTGAGCAATGATGCTCAAAAAGTTTCAGATTTTGAAGCATCTTGGATTTCAGATATTTAGAGTAGGGAATCTTAACTGGTAAAGTCTATGCAAATATTCCAAAAATTGTAAGGCATCAAAGTCTCAAATACTTCTAGCCTCAAACATTGTGGGTTAGGAGTATTCAACTTGTATCTTGTTTTATTTATTTTTATTTTTTCTTTTTTTTCAGCAGGCCTTATGCTTGCTAGACAGGTACTCTACCACTGTAGCCATGCCCTCAGACATTGTTTGCTTTAGTAATGTTTGCAACTGGCCTTGTACCATGATGCTTCCAGCTATACCTCCTTTGTTGCTAAAGTTGCATTCATTAAGACCATCCCTGTTTTGTTTTTTGAAATAGTATTTCCCTAACTTTTCAGCTGCACAGACCTCAAGCCTTGATATTCCTGTCTTCTTCCTTATAACTGAAATATTCTGATGCCTTTCCTAAACAAAATGGCCATTAATTAAGGTTAGGAAATTTAGAGATTAAAAAATAGTGATTTGTAAATTAGATCTTCATTTTTAGTACCATGCAGAAAACACTTACGTGGTCATGTGAAATTGTATATAAAATCTTACTAAAAAAGATTACTACATAAGATGATGAAAATACTATCTTTTAAAACCTGAAATTCTGAGAAAGTTTAGCCCCAGTTTTTAATTAATTAATTAATTCATTCATTCATTCAATCAATCATTCTAGTATTGGAGCTTGAACTTGGCTTCCTACTCTTGCTCAGGCTTTTTGCTCCTGATGTTCTACCACTTGAGCCACAGCTCCACTTCTGGCTTTTACTGGTTATTTGGAGCTAAGTCTCTCAGATTTTTCTGTTTATGGTGACTCTAAACCTTGATCCTCAGATCTCAGCCTCCTGAAAATTAAGATTATATGTATAAACCCCAGCCAGCTTCAGTTTTAAAACTGTGCTTCAAGTTATTTTATTTCAAAAGTTCCACTGGTCTTGATACAGCCGAACATGAATTATTTAAAAAGGGACAAATGTGTACTTAAAACCATTGGTAATTAGATCTTTGACTGCAGGTTCAACATTTGGACATTAATCTTTAAATGGGTCTAAAGGTACCTTGATTACATTTCATTCTCTACATGCCCAGAATTGTAGTTTATGAAAGAAAGCACTAGGTATACTCAATGAAACAAACTTGCAGAGAAGCTGGCCAGTGAAATCTATAACTGTTTCAATCAAACTCATTTCGTTTACTCAAATAACTATCTCCTGCCAGTCAAACAGCAGTGACTAATTTGCATAATAACATATCAGCATTGCTACAGTATTTATCTAGGCAACACCACTGACATTTTAATTAAATTGTCCTTTGAAACAACCCTATGTCATTAACCTAATTAGAAAGCCCAAGGAAGGATGAGTTTCAATGGTACTTTTCTTAGGGACAAAGTATTATGTTACATATTAACAAAATGACCCAATCATTTGGGGATTTTTGGCCTTAGGTTCATATCTACTTAATGAATAACAATGAAAACAAATTTCCATCAATCATCAGGTCTATCTGTGTTCCAATTCTCCCTTAGCTCTAACCCAAATGCTTGAAAAGCACTCTCAAATGAACAAATCAGTTGAACCCTTGACTGGTGTTTTGCATCTTGCATTTAACTATAAACAAAACAAGCTCTTTCCTGGCCCAAGCCAGTGGCAGTCAAAGACCAAGGTAGAAAGCTAAACTGTTAGATGACAATGTTTGAGATCTTTGCCTGGTTGGAGGAAGATAATGGAAAGAAGCTAAAAGAAGCAGCAGTGAATTTTTTCCTGTGCTCTAAAATCTACCTCAGCCTCTGGACCTTGTATATTTCCTATTCACTTTCTGTCATGCCTAGTACTATTTTGCTCTAATAAAATAAAGCCTGAAAAAAATGACTGAAATTCTTGATAAAAAAGAGAGTAAATATCATAAGAACATGAATTAGTTATACTCTATACTACTCAGAATTTGAACCCACTCTCCTTAGGTAATTAATTATGAAGTAATGCTTTTCAAATCTGAAGATGAAAGTCTTGTTGAAATAAAATTTTCAAATGGGAAGTGCAAAAACTCCTCCAAAGGCAAGATTATGGTTTAATAGAAAGCTGCTAGCTAGTTTTATCAACCTCAAGTATTTGGCTACAATTGTTACAGCACTGTTTTTACCAGGATATACGTAGACTATATAACAGGCAGTCACCACCAGCAACACATCTCTGAGTTCCCTTCGGTCTGTATGTAATTCACCAGACTGGAAAAGCAGGTTGTATGTTTTCTTTCCATTTTGTCAACAGATATAGTCTACAGATGGCCAATGCTCCTCACAGAAATGAGAGCAGATGAGGATCCCCAGTTCTCATTTTCTTTATTCAGAGACCTGAGGACAGGAGGCTACTATGTGTGAGATCAGATATCGCAGTGAAGTCCCTGCTTAAGATATAGTACTGGTAGAAAGCTATCTCAAAGATAGACCAGGTTTTTATATTCTCATTTGATTTCATGTTAACCTATTTGGGTTTGTTTTGTGATTTGTTTTTGCTTTTCCCAAATCTTAACTGAGATAAGCTAGATTGCATTTAATATTTCCACGTGATACAGCCTCTCAGCACACAAGAGACCCACTAAGTCCAAGTGTGCCTATGTTACTTGGAGACTAAGAAGGAACAAGGTCAAGGTAATGGTGGAAGAAAAAAATAAAAATAATTGGCATGTAACTTACTGCTAGGAACAATTAGTCAACTTGTTAACAAAGGAGCCTGAAGAGATTTTTTTGAGTAACTTCATTAGGGTATAATTTTCTTAGTGAACACTGGCTTAAGGTAAATAAAAAACCTCAAGGCGGTAACATTCAAGTAATGCTTGCTAAAAGGGCACAAGGCTGACTGACATTGCCTTTTTACTGGGTCTTTGCATTAGTGTTTGTTATACCCTGGACACAACAGCACCCAGAAAATGAAGGGAAGGACTACTTGATTTGTTTGCCACTTTGCAGTTGAAATTAAAAATCTATTTGTTGATCTCACATAACTCACTCATTCTGAATAATTTATTTACTTCTTCCTCTTTGATCCTTTACGAAGCCAAAGAACAAAGCATTTTGTTTAACTTTGGCAACTAGATGCAAAGCTAGAAGTAGCTACTCAGAAAGCTAAGATTTGAGGATCGCCATTCAACACCAGCCTGGGCAGAAAAGTCAGTGAGACTCTTATCTCCATTTAACCACTTAGAAAACCAAAAATGGAACTGTGGCTCTAAGTAGTAGAGTACTAGCCTTGAGCACAAAAGCTCAGGGACAGTGGCCAGGACCTGAGTTCAGCCCCACTAATGACAAAAAAAAAAAGTATTAAATGTCAAACAAAACAAAACAAACAAACAAAAAGAAAAAACAGCTGGTCACTAGTGGCTCAGGTCTCTAATCCTAGCTATTCAAGAGGCTGAGATCTGAGGATTGTGGTTCTAATCATGCCTGGATGGGAGTCCTTAAGACTCTTATCTCTGGAAATAAAGCTGTGACTCAAGAGCTACAACACTAGCCTAGAGCACAAAAGCTCAGAGACAGCACCCAGGCCTTGATTTCAAGATCCACAAAAAAACAAATGAACAAACAAAATGTAACAAGAAAGTACTTTCAGTCCTTAAAGTTATGAAACTATATGTATGCTATATTATTTAATATATAACCAAACTATATATTATATTATTATATATTATAGCATACACACACACATATATCTTCCAGGAAATAAGTTGAATAAAAAATGGAGAAACAATAAATGACTTACTTTGCAGCAGTCTTGGTAATCTCATCAGTCAACATGTCTCTGACCCTGAAATAAAGATGGAAAATAGACGCAAGTTTATGTGAGAGCAAGAACTCAATCTTTTTCCCTTATACACCAGTTAATAAGATCCTTTAGCAATGACTCCCACCCTTAAAACTGTATGGATAACCTTCCTGCAGGGAGAAAGAATTGCAGCAGATTTTACTTCAAAGACAGTTTTATCTTCCTTTACATTGGGTCACTGATGGGAAGGGGTGAATGCAACTGAGGAGAGATGTACAGGAAAATCTGAGACAGAGTCATTGCAAGTGTCTGTGCAAGTATCCTTTAGCCTACTCTCCTCTATGGGCTAAATGTTATCTACCCTCCAAATCTCTATGTTGAAATCTGAACCCCCAATGTCATGGCATTAGGAGGTGAGGCCCTTTTATTAATGGGATCAATGCCCTAATGAGAATGGACAAAAAAGAGCTTGCTTCCTCTCCAACCTAAGGATATAATGGGAAGATAGCCATCTATAAATCAGGACCTAGAACCCTCACCATACACCAGCCTTCTAAGTATTGATTCCCAGATTCTAGAACTATGAGACATAAGGTTGGTGTTTTAAAGCTATGAAGTCTATAGTGTTTCTGTTATGGCAGTTCACATTGACTATGACGTTTCCTATATTTCTTTTGCACAAAGGCTCAATTTTCTATTTCTAAATTCTATATATGGAATAGTCACTGCATGTGTACATAAGATACAATTTCAAACTTCAGATATCCAATCTTGTGAAAGCCAAAAGAAGAAAATTATAGTGCTGCATTGAAAAGCAGGAACTTGACAGGTGCTGGTTGCTCTGACTACTTGAGAGGCTAATATCTGAGAATCACAGTTCAAAGCAGCCCATGCAGGAAAGTCCATGAAATGCTTCGGTTAACCACCAGAAGACAGGAAGTGATATTGTGGCTCAAAATGGTAGAACATTACCCTTAGACAAAAAGAGCTTGGGAATAGAGCCTAGGCTCTGAGTTCGAGCTCCATGGCCGACAAAATAAAAAAGAAAGAAAGAAAGAAATGCAGGAACCTATCAAAATGTTCATAGAGAAAAAAATACATCTGTTCCCAATAAATAGCATTGATATAAAGTGAAAAGCAATCACTAGCTTCCACATTTTAAATTGTTCCACATTTTAAATGGTTTACCATTTATGTTTAAATGTAATTTTTTAAAACTTTTTGAAGTAACTGAGTAAGAGAGAACACATAAAGGATCAAATGAAATTTGAATTTTATAAATCTGAAGATTTTCAAAATTATAATTTTTTATATTTGTTACATTTACACAGAAATGTTTGCATTTAACATATAGCAAAATCTTAGCATCTTGTAAATGAGTTCTTTTGGGCATTGTCTCAGAGTTTTATGCTCAAGGCTAGTGTTTTACGATTTGAGCTGCAGCTTCATTTCTCACTTTTTTGGTAGTTAGCTGGGGATAAATATCACACTGCCTTTCCTGCCCAGGTTGCTTGCAACTGCAATCCTGAGATCTCAGCCTCATGAGTAGCTAGGATTACAGGCATGAGCCACACAGGCACCTGGCTGAATGAGTTATTCTTAAGAGCAAAAGATTTTTTTTTCAGATCATAATTGTGGGAAAAAAATCACTTGTCAATAAATTTCTCTAAAATGTATTGTCCATGTCTGGAGTTGTGGCTCAAGTGGTAGAATGCTTATTTAACAAGTGTGTGACTCTGGTTCAATCCCCAAAATAAATCAATTTCTGCCTTCTTGAAGAGAAAGTGGTATATCCAATGCAATCTTTTGTTATAAAATGATGACTCATCTTATATTTTTAAGACAAAAACTTCTTTGTGTGTACCAGAGCTCTCTCCCTACTCCCTTCTAGCTTTCTGGACCACCTGTTTTCCCTTCCCCCATTTTCATTATTCTCCCTACCACACTGTTTGGTATTGTGGTGCTGGTAATCACATCTTGGGCCTTGGGCCTGTTAGGCAAAAGCTCTACCAGTAGAGTAGAGGCTCTATCCAGGCTATCTCCTTAGCAAATGAAAATACGGTAACATCCTAGACTACCTTCCTCTCATTTAAATTAATAATTTAGACTTATAGAATTAAAGAACAATGGAAACTGCCTTCAAAATAGATTCAATTTTTTACTTACTTTGTAGTACTTCTACTGTTAACACTTGACTAAATTTCTGGCTTTTTTGTTACTGAATTATTGCAGTGGACTCCTGATCATTTTTCCCAGCATATATCTTCACTATATCACCTAGAGGGATCCTTCCAAATTATGAATCACATCTTCTAGTTCAAATCCTCCAATATTTCTCCATCTCATAAAATTTTCTTCAGGTATACAAAGACTCCTTGTAATCCATCTCTTGAATTTCTCTGCTCTTACATCCAATTACTTCCTCCTTTGCTCTCTTCAAGTCACACTGGTCACTCTGCAGGTTATATACCCCAGGCCTTGAAATATGCTATTCCCCCTCTTCCAACATTCCTCACCAGGCATCAACATAGCTCACACCATCACTTCCTTCAGGCTTCATCAAGGGCCATATGAAAGATACTAACCTAGAACTTCCATAGAAAACAGTTTAAGTTCCACTTTACCTCATTCTGACCCTAATCAATCTCCTCTCCATTTATCCTATTTCCCTTCCCCTCCCCAAATTAGAAAAATGTATATACAATATTCAGGATACCAAAATCAAATGCAGTGACAACAGGTGTTATATCATGGGGGAAGAACATACAATAGAAATCAAAAAATCACATAGTACATTATAAATACATTAAAAAGAACAAGAAAGATAAAATCTCTTGTGTCCCTATCTTGAGGTTCATTTCATTTAGCATCAGCTTATATAGTCTATGTACATAGCTTTTGACCTCTTTCACTTGTCCTAGACATTTACATTCACTTGTCCTAGGACATTCACATTGTCCTAGACATTATTGCAGATAAGGGAAACCATGGGACCTATGTTTCTTTGGGTATGGCTTACTTCACTTAATATAATTTTTTCCAAGTCTTTCCATTTCCTAACAAATGGGGAGGTGTCATTCTTTCTGATGGAGGCATAGAATTCAGACATATATATATATATATATATATATATATATATATATATATATACACACACACACACACACACACACACACACACACATATCACATTTTCTTGATCAATTCATCTGCTGAGATGCATGATAGCACATGCACTCAGTAAACACATTTTGAAATAACAAACATGTCTCTATGCAGATTTGGAACTGTGTTCCAATAAAGTAAGTGGATGAAGAACTCATTTAAAAATAGATTTCTAAGCCAGGCACTTATGTCTCGTATCTGTAATTGTAGCTACTTAGGAGGCTAAGATCTGAGAATCACTGTTTGGAGAAAGCCTGAGTAGGAAACTGTGAGATTCTTATTTCCAATTAAGCAGGAAAAAAAAAAAAAAAAAAAGGCTAGAAGTAGAGCTATGGCTCAAAAGATAGAGCACTAGCTTTGAGCAAAAGACCCCAGAGACAGCATCTATGCCCTGATTTCAAGCACCAGGACCAGCTCAACAAACAAAAACAAAAACACATAACAACAAAAAACTTATCAGTCACTACAAATTTGTTGGGTTTTGGTTTGGTTTGGTTGGTTTTGTGCCAGTTCCTGGGCACTGTCCCTGAGCTTTTGTGCTCAAGGCTAGTGCTCTAGAACTAGAGTCATTCCCAGCTCCATTCCCAGCTTTTTGGTGGTTAATTTAAGACAAAAGTCTGATGGAATTTCCTGCCTGGGTTGGCTTTAAACCACAGTCCTCAGATCTCAGCTTCTTGGGTTGCTAGGATTATAGGTATGAGCCACCAGTGCCAGTGAGTCACTACTAGTTTAACTGCAAAGTTTCTAGTTCTATATTACTCTTAAGTAACTTCTAGAATTCTTATATATTCACTAGGGACTTATATCTATAGGTGTCTTTCTATGTTTTGGATAGTGAAGCACATACATACTACCTACCATAACTTTCAAAAGATGAAATAAAAGCTGGGTTCCAAAGCTAACAGAAAACAAATAGTGCCGTCCAAATTCTTAATCTCCATTCTTAAATCCAATAGCAAAAATTTTAAACTGCATTACTATTTTTTGCTAAATCTATAAAATGTACAAATAGAATTAAATATACAGAGAGATTCTTTTTGGACAAATAAAGTAACTTACAGACTTTTTTTTTTTTAGATTAAAGCAACTTATAGCTGTAGACAAAACTATCTAGGTTCTGGGTACTTTCTTGGCAATTCAGGCAGCAGCAACAATTAATCTGACTAAGTATTCTTCTCAACATATATGACAATTTAAGTTGCTTTTAATGTGCCAGCAATTACACATTTCTAGGTAATATAGTAGGAGTACCTGAGGGAGTCTGTGCTAAAGAAATTAAAGGTCTGACAGGGTAAAGCTATTCCTAATAATGAAGATGTCTTAGAGAAGGGTGAGCAGAGGTAAAGAGGAGTAATTCCTAACTAAATGTGGGTAAGATGGCAATGAAATGAGTGAGAAAAACAGAACCTTCATTCAAAAGCATAACAAAATAATCAGTTACAAGGAATAAAGTATAGGGAAGGAAGGCAAACCATTTCCATATTGTGTCAGAAAAAAATAGTTACATAATTCAGCCCTTGGTATCTGAGAGCTGTGCATCCATGAATTTAACCAAATGTGTGTCTCTTTTCATTATTCCCTAATCAATGCCATCTAACAACTATGCACACAGCATTCACATTGTATAGGTTATTATAAGTAACCTAGGGGTTATTTCATATATCTGTGCACAGGTTACATGCAAACATGATGCTATTTTATATTTATGCTCAATTCAAGAGAATTGAGAATTCTCTTGAATTGAGCATCCATGGATTTTAGTATCAATAGATGAACCTGGAATCAATTCCTTATGGATACTGAGGTATATCTATTATATGCATGTAATTTATGAATAAAGCTTCCCTTATAACATATAGGGAATGGGTAAAAATATACATATTTGAACTGTTGTTTTTATTTAGGCCCAAACACAAGGAAAAGTCACCAGTATTAAATTTAAAGTGGTGCTGTTTCCTTCATTACTCATTTCTTATGACAATAATGAGCCAAAAATTGCCATCCCCTTACCATAGCCAGGCAGTGCTTCTTTTGTACTGCACCTCCTCAGGTCCTTCTTTCCCATGTTTTAACTGCAGCTCCAGCTCTCCTATTCTTCCCTGCAAACAATGCAACATAAATCAGAATGCAAAAAATCAATGGCTGCAATGAACTGAAAAGTTCTCTGGGAAATAGATCCTTTTCCAGTTGGTTTTATATCCTGATAGCATATTTGATTATGAAAGAGGATGAGTAAAAAGAAACAATGTATCACTGCTCGGGTATTTCTAGACTCATCAGAAGTACATCCTGAGGAGGTTGTATGTTTGGCAAATTTAGTAAAAAGAACTTCATTCCAGGATACCTATTAAAGCAGATTTGAATTTCATAGGTCCCATTTTCAAAGTCCCCTACATGGTATTCACCTTCCTTTATCAGGAACTGGCAATTTTAGTTGATATATACCAAGATGGGGTCTTGGCACCAGTATTAGAACAGAATGGTAGAGATAATAGATTATTTAGGTGAAAAGCACACATAAGATATACATGATATCATATCTTAGCTATGGTAAATAATGCTGCAATAAACATAGTGTGCTGGTAGCTTTAGTATGGCCTTGTTTGCTATCATTTGGGTAAATGCCCAAAAGTGGGATTGCTGGGTCATAGGGGAGCTCTATGTGGAGTCTTTTGAGGAACCGCCATACTACTTTCCAAAGTGACTGAACAAGTTTACACTCCCACCAACAATGCAGTAGGGTTTCCTTTTGTCCACATCCCTTCCAGCATCTGTTGTTACTAGAGTTCATGATTATAGCCATTCTAACTGAGGTGAGGTGGAATCTTAAATGTTTTTTTAATTTGCATTTCTTTTATGGCTGAAAAGGTTGAGCATTTCTTCATGTGTCTATTGACCATCCTTCTTTCCTCTTCAGAAAATTCTCTTTAAGTCTTTAGCCCACTTATTTATTGGACAGTTGTTTCTTTGAGGATTTGTTGTTGGGGATTTAATTTTTTTAGTTCCAAGTATATTTTAGATATGAGACCCTTGTCCTTTGTATGGCTAGTGAAGATCTTCTCCCAATTCATGGGCTTTCTATTGCTAGCTATGTCCTTTGCCATGCAGAAGCTCTGCAGCTGCATGCAATCCCATTTGTCTAACCTTTCTTTGATTTGTTGTGTTTCTGGGTCTCTATTAAGAATGGAACCAACCCAGATGTCCCTCAGTAGATGAATGGATCAAGAAAAGGTGCTATATATACACACACACACACACACACACACACATATATATATATATATATATATATATATATATATATATATATATATGTGCACACACACACACATATACAATGGAATTCTATGCCTCCATCAGAAAGAATGATATTGCCCCATTTGTTAGGAAACGGAAAGACTTGGAAAAAATTTTATTAAGTGAAGTAAGCCAGACCCAAAGAAACATAGGTACCATGGTTTCCCTTATCTACAATAACTAGTATATGTCTGGGACAAGTAAAAAAGGTCAAAAGCTATATACATATGACCAGATAAGATGAAGTTAAGCTAAATGAACCCCAAGATAGGGACACAAGTGGTTTTTTTCTTTCTTGCTATTGTTTCTAGTGTATTTATAAGGCACCATGTGATTTTTTTTTTGTTGTTGCTTTGTATGTCCTTCCCCCACAGTATAACCCCTGTTTTCACTGTATTTGATGCTGGTATAATTTGGGGAGGAGAAGGGAAAAAACAAAATATTTAAATAGGGATACAGGTTGACCCATTGCAACGATAAGATGTAGAAGACACTAAGTTGAAAAACGAACTTTACAATTTAGCGGGGAGGAATGTAGTTGTGGAGGTGGGAGGAAAAGGATGGTAGGGGAAAAACAAAGGAGGCAACAATGCTTGATAAGAAATGTACTCATTACCTTGCTCATGTAACTGTAAACTCTCTGTACAGTATTTTCACAATAATTAAGTGAAGTAAGTCAGGCCCAAAGAAACATAGGTCCCATGGTTTCCCTTATTTGTAATAACTAGTATATGTCTGAGACAAGCAGAAAAGATCACATAAGTTGATGTTAGACAAAATGAACCCCAAGATAAGGACTCAAATGGGTTTTCTTTCTTGCTATTGTTTCTAACATATTTATAAGGTGATTTTTTGTTGCTTTGTATGTCCCTCCCCCCATGGTATAACCCCTGTTTTCACTGTATTTGATGTTGGTATAATTTGGGGAGGGGAAGGGAAAAAACAAATTGTTTAAATAGGGATACAGGTAGACCCATTGTAACAATGAAATGTACAAAATGGTATGTCAAAAAACGAACTTTACAACTTTTTTTGGGGGGGGGAGGGATGGTAAGGGGAAACAAGGAAGATGCAACAATGCTTGATAAGAAATGTACTCATTACCTTGCTCATGTAACTGTAACCCCTCTGTATGGTACTTTAACAATAAAAACTTATTAATAAAAAATGTAAAAAAAATTAAAAAATTAAAAAAGATATGTGATATGTAAGAAAAGTTGTTTACCAATAGCTCCAACATTATATTTCAAATTCTTGAGTTAATTTATAAAAAGAAATACCACAGCTAATCATTTTTAAAATGTAATAGAAACATAACTAATATTGCCTCTTAAAGAGAGAATATTAAAGCCAAATATATTTCAAATATATTTATTATCCTTTCCATTGTTTTATACTCAGGATTATCAAGTATTTTCCTGTTTCTGCCATCACGAATTACATTCTTTAAATGTAATTGAAACAAGAACTCAGATTTTGTGTAAGATTATGGAATCAGGCCTCACCATTTTCACAAATAGTTGTGCTGGCTTACATTTCACCAGCACTAAGTCATGGTTCCTCACCAACATTTGAAATTGCCAGATAATGTTTATCATTCTAGTAGATGTGAAATACTTCTATTATAGTTTTACTTTATTTTACTATTTACTAATGAGATTAAGCTTTTAAAAATGTTTACTAGGAAGTGACACTGTGGCTCAAGTGGTAGAATGCTAGCCTTGAGATGAAGAGCTGAGGGACAATGCTCAGGCCCAGAGTTAAAGCCCCACAACTGACACCCCCCCCCCAAAAAAAAAAACCAAAAAGTAAAAAATGTTTACTGACACTGGATTTTAAATTCTGTCCATTTTTCTACTGGTTGTCTTTTTTCCTACAAACCATGCAGAGCCCAAAGGTAATACAGAAGAAATGTAGATCTCTACATACTAATGAAAGAAGCATGACAGCTTGAAGGATTCAGGATGTGAACTCAACAATCAGATTGCCTTGATCTAAAGCCATTTCCTCTTACTGTGTAGATGTATTGTTAAAAAGTAGAAATCCACACTTCCCTTTATAATCTTCTTGCTAAATCTTCTTTCTTAAAGATATTTAAATCTCTTCAGAAATAACTTATGTTTTATATTCTACATAATCTCATGAAGTGAATGGTTCCTCAAAAACAAACTCTATATTGTCAAAGACAGAATTCTGGCCTTTTTATTCTTCCTACTGTCTCTTGGAAGAAAGCATCAGAAATGATTAAACTAAAAGATATTGACATTAATATTTAACAGTTATATCACCCTTCCAGGAGAGAAGGCAAAGTAAAAGGGAAAATGATTTTTATTATCTGACATTGCTATTTGTGCGTTTTAAATTATGAAACTTTACTCTTAAAACACCTATTTCCTATAATGGCTTTAAAAAAATACATGAAACAGGAAATTAGAAAGCTAAAAACCTATTTGGAAATAAATAATACAAGAAGGCTAGAATACATGCAACTTCCTGAGAAGGCCTAATTTTTGCAATCTCCCAGGTCATAAACTAGTATAATCAATCTTTTGTGCCTAAATTTCATAATTTTTCTTCCTCAAGAGTTTGTATTCTTTTCTACTCCCTCTTCTAGAATGTCTCCCTAAACTGATCTACCCAGTAAATGTTAGGTTACTTATCCAAATCCACCTTGCCTTCCAATTCTTAGCCTGCTTACAGTAAATGTCCAGTGGCATTCAGTATGGTCACATATTTCTAGTTAAGGGGCCAAGGGGAAACTTTAATAGGAGAACAGGCTAAGTGATCATCTCAACTTGAGTTTTGGTATTGACTATGGATTTCAACTAGTAATCCATCCATTCTTCTTAATTTTTATTTCCAGCTTGTATAACCAAGAGCTTGCTGATTACTTAGCAATTTCATCTGGTTCACTTCATGTTAAAAACAAACTACAGAAGCAAAAGAAGTAGTATGTGTTTACCAAGTGCAAGGCTCTGAGTTCAATCCCCAGTACAACGACCACCACCATCACTACTACTATTACTATCACCACCACTATCACCAATTATAATACATACAGATGAGAAACAACTCTTTCAAATGGTCAAAATAACTTATTAGGGTCTCAATTCCTGCCCTTGGATTGGTTTCAGATTACTTTGTAGCTATGAAGCTAACCCAGAAAATGACTGTCTGAAGTAAACCTGCTTTCATCTGTCGCCTGTTTGAGGTATACTCATATTCCCAAGGAGAGTTTCACAAAGGCTAGAGACCTGAACTTCCTCAACATCAGAGGAGAGATGATAAACAAAGTATAGAAGACTGTAGAAAGTTTTTTAACAAGAAGGTCTCTCAATAGTCAATCTGCTTGTACATGTATTTGTCATCTTAATCAGAAAATATTCACATACTTCCCACATGTCAACCACACATGTGAAAAAGAATAGATAGAGCTGGAAGCAGGTGGCTAAGCAGAAGAATTTCTGCTAATGTTAAAGACCTTCTTGCTATAGTCTAAGCCTTTCAGTTACACATCTCTTGTCATTAACTTTCAATACAACTTGTTCATTAGACATCCAAAGCAAAGACATATTAAATGGTAAAAGATTCATAACATCACCGCAACAGTAGTAAGGTAGAATCATTCTGCATTACTAAAAATAGTGAGCAAGCTTTTCATAAATAGATCTGTCCTTTAAAACATTAAAACAAATTTGCATTAATGGTGGTGTTTCAAAAATACACCACACAGTGGGAAAAGCAGATGTTCTCAAGTCAGACAAATCCAGCTTAAGTTCTGGTTCTTTCATTTACTGTTGGGTTCTGGGCCATTTGTTTCATTGCCTAGCAAACTCTATTCCTCTATCTATAATATAGTTATCTGTGGGTTTAGTAGCACATACTCAATAAGAAAAAATGAAATCATATATACTAAATATTGGATACATGCTAGTTATTCAATAAATGGTAGTTGTGATAGGGGAAACAGAGCTTTTTAAATCAACTGCAAGCCATCTGTAAAAATTATACCATAATACTATTCAATTTGGCCTTCCTTATACTAAGAGCTAAATAAAATTCCCAGTTCATTCTGCAGGAGGAGCTATTATTCCCTTCCTTGAGGTGCTACAGCATTTTGTTCCCTTTTTTATTAAAGCACTAAAGCTGCTGTACTGAATAGCCACTGGGCAAGTTAGCCTGTCTCAGTACACTGGGCCTTCACAGGCAGGAAGTGCTAGGATTGCTTTATTTCCCTGTGTCCCACACACTCCACACCAGGCCTAGCAAGGTAGTCCCTTTCCATAAATCTTTGGTGAAGAAAAACACTGAAAAAATTGCTTAGTAAAATAGGAATGTGAAGTAATGTACGTTCTGACTTGCAAGCTCACTCTTCTTGAAAGATTCAAAACATACTGGGCGTCCAAACACTATGGAGGCTAACGGAATTGAGTTAAAATAGCAATGAGCAAAAGGAAAGAGGGGCTCCAACAGAAATCTTTGAAATGTAGATTACAGTAGTTTGGTGGTACCATCTAAAACTCTTGTTCAAAATGTGGCTGGTAGACTAGTGACATTAAAACACCTGGTGCTTTGTTAGATATGAGGATTTCTGGTTCCCTACTCAGTTGTAATGGATCAAAATCTCTGAAAATTTATCAATGTTTTATGAATCCTAGGCTCAACAGCCTCTCTTGCAGGAAGGTTTTAATCTGAGATGAGTGTCTAAATACTAAGTCATTCTTGCCAACCTATACAATTCCCCACTCTCACTCTCCCATCCCATTTTATAAAATAGCTGTTACCTATAACCATAACACCACAAGTTCTAAGACTCCATGAAAATTGTATTCTAGAACCTAAATTACTTAAGTAATATCATATTTTATTTTTTCTAACATTCTTAACAATGACTTTAAGCTAAAGAAAAATATTGTTAGGGCTGGGAAGGTGGCTCAGTGGTAGAGCACTTGCCTTGTATGCCAGAGGCCCTGGGTTCGATTCCTCAGCACCACATAAGCAAAAAGAAAAAAGGCCAGAAGTGGTGCTGTGGCTCAAGTGGTAGAGCGCTAGCCTTGAGCTGAAGAGCTGAGGGACAGCGCCCAGGCGCAGAGTTCAGGCCCCATGACCGGACCCAAAAAAAAAAAAAAAAAAAAGAAAAATATTGCTAGTTGCTTTCTTAAACTGTTAACTGTTCATGTCATTTTCTAGTGACCAAAAATTATTTTCTATTTTAAAACTTCAAGATCTATCACTTACAATACAAATGAAGACAAAATTAAGCAGAGCTCACATTTTAGTAAGAAGTTACTATATTTTAGACACATGTCAAATGGCAGAGACATCAGAAAAGCAAGTATAGCTTCTTCCCTTAAAGAGCATAAAGACAACTGGACACCTCAGATAAATAACTAATGTAATAAGGGTTTCAAAACTGGGGTGGGTCATGGCTACTAAGAAGGAACACGGAGGGAGCATATAATCCTTTGAGAAGAGAAGAATACAAATGCCTTTCTAGACAACTTGATATAAGGAACATGTAGAAATTAGGTAAGCAAACAGAGAATGTTTGACCCTTTCTTTGCCATGTAGGATGAGACAGAACAGTTCGTATAAAAATCGAGAGCTTTCAATAGCAATAAGACAAGATGCAAACACAAAGGGGATCCAAATAGGGAAAAATGAAGTAAAACTCTCCTTTTTTGCAGATGACATGATCTTTGTATTTAAAGAATCCCATGGACTCCACTCCAAGTTACTGGAGCTAATTCAAAACGTTGGCAAAGTAGCAGAGTATATAATTAACCCTAAAAAATCAATGGCTTTTCCATATGCCAACAATGAGAAGAGTGTGGCTGAAATCAGGAAAGCAACTCCTTCTGTAATAGCACCACAAAAAGTAAAATACTGAGGAGTTAACTAAAGAAGTGAAGGACCTCTATAATGAAAACTTTAGAAACCTGAAAAAGGAAATTAAAGCAGAACTTAAGAAGTGGAAAAACCTCCACGCATATGTATTGGAAGGATTAACATGGTGAAAATGGTAATACCTCCAAAGGCTATCTACAAATTCAATGCTATACCTATCAATATCCCAACCTCATTCTTCAATGAAATAGAAGAAGCAATCCAAAAATTCATATGGAACAATAAAAAACCCCAAATAGCAAAAACAATCCTTAGCAGAAAGAACAGTACTGGAGGAATAGCAATACCAAATTTCAAACTCTACTACAAAGCCACAGTAATCAAAACAGTTTGGTACTATCACAAGAACATACCTAAGGACCAATGGAATGGAACTGAAGAAATGAACCCACAGACCTATAGCCACCTAATCTTTGATAAGGGAGCTAAATAATAGAATGGAAGAAAGACAGCCTCTTCAGTAAACGGTGCTTAAAAAACTGGTTAAACACCTGTAGAAAACTAAAGCAGATCCTTATATATCATCCTGCACCAGAATCAACTCCAAATGGATCAAAATCAAAGCAGACACCCTGAAAACATTACAGGAAGAAACAGGAGAAATTCTAGGGATCCTTGGCACAGGCTGAAATCTTCTTAATAAAGACCCAGAAATACAACAAATCATAGACAGGTTGGATAAATGGGATTGCATGAAACTGCAGAGCTTCTGCATGGCAAAAAAACACAGCTAGCAAAATCAATAGAAAGCTTACAGATTGGGAGGAGATCTTCACTAGCCATACAACAGACAAGGGTCTCATATCTAAAATATGAGTGTGAAATTTAAGTGTGATTATGTATGTATGTAAGTTTCCTATTCATTATGAACAAAGTAAACCCCATATAGTGTCCTTACTTGTAAAATGGCATGGTAAGCTCGGTTCATATATGCAAGCCAGGCCTGTGGAAGAAAAAGTGCACGGTGCCACTCTGAAAGCTGGATGTGGACCTGTAGGAAGATGTACCATGACATGTTAGATTACACAGAATTACAACAGAATAAAAGTTAAACTATATCACCACTTCTTGCTTTCCTTTACTTTAAATGGTTTAAATTCTAAAGCAAACCAAATCAGCCAGGATCAGAACCTCAAATAATATCTTTTATATATTCCCAGAGAAAAAACAACTTTACATAAAGTAAACCTGGAATTTTCTAAATTAAAGCAAATACAATCCTATAATGATAACAAGTTAAGATGTCTGTACAATACTAATCCATCCTTGAAAATTATGGAGAAATGCTAGAATACCTCATGCCAAAGCCGGGGAACTGTGTATTGTCTAGCAAATCCCCCTAGCAATTTAAATAAAAATAAATATTGCTCATATCCTAAATTTTAAATCTGATAATTTCCGAAGGAATAAACTTAAAACTGCCAACAGAAATATTATGTAGAGAAATCATGGTGGTAAAAGCATGCAAATGAGCAATGCACACAGCAATTGCGCACACAACCAGATAAATGCCCTTTAATCAGTGTGGGTAAACAGAAGAAAAATGATATATGCCAACAATGAAATCCTACTGCTGAATAGAGGCCCAGACAGAACATCTGGTTTTCATAGCAATTTCTGTTTCTACCTATTAGTGTACAGCTATCTTGCAACAAATCTTCCCAGGGTCTACTTCTGTTAAAGAAAGATCACTCAAGAAAAACAGTTACAAGGTATCACATTTCATGTTCTGTAATAACTCATCTCATCTAAACTTTATTCAATTCCCTATGGGGCAGAGAGGGACACACACACACACACACACACACACACACACACACACACACACACACACACACACACACACACACACACACACACACACACACACACACACACACACACACACACACACACACACACACACACACACAGAAACTTACATAAAATGACAACAGAATCTCAATGGCTAATGCTTAACATTTCAATGTAGTATAAGAATTAATTTTCTCAAGGGCCTTGTGAAATATACACACATAGCCTGCACACACACATGCACACATGCACACATGCACACACATTTAGTTCCTTCTTTAATCTGAGTCTCATGGAGAGCCTACTTTGCAAGGTACTGGGAAGGATATGATGATTATCAGTCAATGTATGCAAAGAGCTTTCTGGCTAGCTGGAGAGCCAGTGATGGGAATGAAGAACAGGAAAAGATTATTTCTGACTGGTAGTAATCACTTCTCATGGCACTACTGCTTTTTCAAAAATTAGAAGCTCAAACAGTATGAAATGGATACTCAGACCATGAAATGAACTTGAAACAATTATAGAAACTGGTCTCTTGTTTTACTGATTGAGAATTCAGTCTGCTAAGTGGGTTTGGGAGAGAAGCTTTGCCAATGTGTCCACAAAAGTCCTCAAAGGAATAAACCCTCCAATCCCTGCTTCCTCTCTTGTCCAGGAAGCAAATGACAATCTAGACCATGTTTCCAGCTATAGAGGCATTCATCAGTTTTTAGCCCTGTTCTTTGTTTCTGAAATTATCTTTTTCTTAAATCCTTTTCCCTATCAATTCTGTGTCCTTTTTCATAAGCTATCTTAATTATCTTTAAGCTCTACTTTGAGAACTGAATTGAACAGAAACAACACTCAAATGCTACAAACCCAATTTTTATCTCTTACTTTAGAAATTCAAAATATTTTTAGATTTTCCTACAAAATAATCCATGAGTATAATGGTCCTACTGAGAATGTCCATAGCCTCAGGAAACGGGCAGAAAGGACGTGAGTATTTTGGAGAGACAATGGCCTCCTTTGCTTCTTATACTTCAATTTATAAAAGGGAGGGATTATAGAAAAATATAAATCAAAATGAGGAGCTTCTAAATCAAATGGGGAGCTTCTAAAAATAAAGGCAGTCATTCCAGGAAACCAACTAAAAAGGGTCATCAGTAGGAGGCTGAAGCTAATCCTCCTGAGGTTCTGACCACTGTTGAAGGTGGGCACAGGGACACAGGACAGCATGCTAGCCTAGATGCCAGCCTGGAGCCCCCATGTTTTATGGGATTATGCCCTAACCTTAGAGTTCTCTGGAGTTAGCTGTGAGTACATCTCTCTAAAAATGTACTCTTTTGCTCTTTCCCTTAATGAACAGAGACTTAGAGAAAGAGCTTGCTGTCATAAGTGCCCTTGTGTTCATCTTGTGTCACAGGAAAAAGGGCCTCCCTTGACAAGTTTTAGATGCTATTTCTCATCAATATGCCATTACCTAAGTTGCCTATATTTCAGACCTAAAAATAAATTCAATGAGCATTTATAAAATATGAAAATTATGTCTAATTTACTATACTTGTGTTGAAGGCAACACAATCAATGAAATAATTTCAAGTCATGAAGTTGCCACCTACTTATCTGGTATATTCAATAGATGGTAAAGCTTGTTCCTCAACCCCTGTATTACTAACTTTTAAGTGTGTGTGTGTAATTTAGTTTTTTTTAAATATCACTAACTACACATACTCTTACAAAGATAGCCATGTAATTACATAACATGTCCTATTTCTTCAAGAGTAAGAATAGAATTTCTATATACAAAAAGTTACATAGAACATGATAATAATGAGATATCATGCACGTGCCTAAAACAGAGCATTTTAGGAAAATATGAAAGAGAAAGGAGATATTAATGAAATCAGTTCTGAGATCTTTGCAGTCACTGAAACTCTGTATGGAATGCCGTCTTTTCTGATTTCTAATTAACTGGAATAATTTCTTTCACTTCTATACTTATATTCCACTGTGTACCTCTTCTGTAACACTCCATAGATTTCATTTTAAACTATTTGTATATGAATCTTGATCTTACACAATCACATGGGCAGAGATCATATCCTACTCATCCTGAAAGTGCTGCCATGATACCAGTAACAATGCTTTGCACACAGTGGTCAATTACATACTGCTGTGTTTAACAGAATTAAATATCCAGCATTAGTGTGTATGTGCGTGTGTGAATGCATGTGTGTGTGCGTGCGTTTGTGTGTCTGTGTCTGTGTGTGTCCTTTTTGTGTGCTGGTCCTGGGCTTGAGAGCTATCTCTGAGCTTTTTTGCTCAAGCCTAGTGCTCTACCACTTAAGCCACAACTATACTTCCAAATTTGGGGTGGTTAATTGGAAATAATAGTCTCTTAACTATCCTACCCAGGCTGGGTTCAAACCATGATCCTCAGATCTCAAGTCTCCTGATCAGCTAGGATTACAGGCATGAATCACTGGTACCCAGCCAACATCTGCTTTATTAAAGAGAAATTCTTCTTATATTAAAACCATAATATCATAAGCAAGAAATCATGAAAAATTATGGGGAAATATAATGTGGAAAATGCAGCTACACTGAAATACAAGTCAAGGATATAATGATTTAGAATTTTATAAATGCATCTTACAAATGTATGTCTAAACTGTTTTAGACAGGAAATGTTTAATTTCAGATAAGTACAAGGTGAGTGACAAGGCAGGTGTTATAAACTTTGTATTATGTAACCTGTATAAATACTGTTATTTTTATCATATAAGTACTAACAAACCATACTTAAAATACTAGCTCAACACTAAGTATTATGCTTAGAAATACTACTCAGAAAGTAGAGGATTACTGGAGAGAAAAATGACAAAGTAATGATGTATCTTGACTACAGGTTTTACTTAAGAGTAAAACATAGTCACCTAATTAGTTAATTTACTATGCAGAATACAATTCCAGAAATTTGGGAGTACATTCTACTTCTTGTGTAATATTAACAAATAAAATTACACTGTTTGTAAGCTAATATGTACTTTAACAACTTCTCAAATTCTATAGTGCAAGTTAGATAGGTGTTTGATGAAGTTGTTTACCAAAGTGGAAGACAGGAACAGCAGCATGTAAAAATAGGTACAAAAGACCTTGCTATTAAATTTTGAATCCCCAGCTCATAAAAAAATTAGGCATTTTTCATGTTCACTAGGTTATATCCTACCATCAAAGAATAAAAAGATAAAGAAGGTGTTTTTAACTTTAGATGCTACATGGACATAAAAATATTGACCCACA